>NC_059511.1:2429242-2732272 GCF_905147795.1 Pieris rapae | reverse complement strand
TACTACTGACATCCAATAAAAACTTTCTTAGTATTTAAATCGCCTATAAAACTTCACATATAAAACTTTATCATATTTATCACTTAGTGCGCAATCATACGGACAAAGCGAAAATAGAAATCTCCGGAGTCCGGGTATACATAACTTTTCACTTTCCATGCCAGAACAAAACTTGATGTTTTGAAACAAATACATTTTAAAATACAGTTCTGAGGAAATGTAACAGTTTCATTATAATGATGTGTTTGTGTTAAGAGAGTTCACGATTATTTTTATCTTCTGTGGGTTTTAATGCAATTTATAATTCAACTTCATGTAGTTGTAGTAATAGTTGCATCTATTGCAGTTGTTGTTGAAAGTTATTAGAATTTTGGTAATCTATTGTAAATTTAATCTTTATTTAATTTAAATTAGATCTGCGTTTTCATCACACGCTTCTTAGTACACTGAACTTTAACGGACTGATACAACTGAATTACTATTCCATGTTCAACTACCTAATAATGAAAATGTAATAATATATATATAGTGAGAAAATTAAAAAAAAGTACAAAAAAAACAAATTAGATTACATGAAATTAACCACACAATTTCTATTAATTTTTAAACAACACATAACAACAAAATCAACAACAATAAGTATAAGTAACGTCTATATGTAATGCAAGCGTCGAAGAAGTCCGTCCGACCATTTTTTTTTTGAGAATGGAATCTCGCTGTTGGCCTTAAGGGCCTTTACAGCTCAGCACGGGCTGTTTGGCGAGCTTAGCTCAGCCGTAAAGGGGGGGGGGGGGTTCCCGCGACTTGCGCAAGGGCGTCTCCTGTGAGACTCAAACCTCGGCTTGGGCCGTCGCGGGGGGGGACCATACCGCACGCTGTGCTTTTATAGCCTGAAAACCAGTTTAGTCCAGTATACCCCACTCCTATACTTCACTTGAGTTTTTACAGCTTATAATATCACAATCCATTTTTAGAGCATATCTTCATATGATGCTTCACTGTGTTCGATTGTCCAGAAAACATTGATAACTACTAAAATTGCTGAACTGCAAAAGCACCGAAATGGGTTTTGAAATTTACAAATATAAAACGAAATTCGGATTTGTAGTAAATGCAAGTCATATTACTCAATGCAAACATCATCAATTTAAGTAAAACAATGGGAAAGAGTGGAAGAAATGGTTAAATGATGGATGATCGTTCCGAGATAGGTTTACAAAATCAACTATTTTATTGCAAGATTAGCGGGATCAATTCATCTTTGGACGGATGTGATGACATAGAAAAATGTATAACGTTTGGCAACCCTTATAATAAACTTGTATTATATCTTGTATGAAACGTTGTTATAATTGGTACACAATTGAATTTTAAGTGTTGTTTAAATGTTACACTGAAGAAGAATGATACTCATAGAGATATTTTTTTATAGAAAATAGTTTAACTGCCATACTTATATATATATATTTATTTATTTTTCTCCACTTCTTTATTCTACCTTAACAGTTACTACCAATTCGATAGAACTCCAAAATAATACCCACACCAATTATCCTACATAAAAACATTAAAAAATTAAACTTTATGCCTAAATCTTATAACTAACAACATAGCAAGCAACTCTTGTGAACTCAGCCAGTATACAAACAAATAGGTCTACCTCAATAGAAATTTTATTGATTATCTGTATTGCTCGCGTGATATAAGATTTCCTATTTATAAATATAACATTTCCCTAATTAATAGTCGGACTGTTGTCATGTTTCCCTAGGTAGTGTTCGACCCAAAAGTTATTTCGTTCCAGGTTTGTTTAGTCCAGTATCGGTAAACTCTTACATAATACAATAAGAAATACTAAAGCTTATTTGAGCTTTAACTTGTGCTTAATGTTATTACTTGTGTCATCCTGAGGGTGAGACTTCGTTCGTAAAACTTTACGTCTTTGGCCCTAACTTCTACTAACTATTTTAATTATAATGTTTTTATTACAGTCATTTAAAATCAAATAACAAATTAGCACTTTACTTTGCGTTAGTAAAAGAATCTTGATGAAGCAAGGTAAGATGATGTACAAGAAGACAACTAGCGCCGCGACGCGGAATAAATCGTGACCATTGTTGATTGAATTCCAAACTATATATGGAATAAAAATGAAAGGGGAAGGAAGGCTAGATACTATACGGTAGAAAATAGGTCGGCCCATTTTCGATCGAGTTGAAGGAGAAATTGGCCACGATGCAACGCCTTGTTTACGAGAGCTCAATTTTAAGGAAATTAAGTTAGACGTCGACTAGCTTTACCGTTTTTGTTTCGTCGTCGGGGTCAGTTTTACTAATTTGTTGTGGATTAGAACTCTTACTTTGGTTTGGTTGTATTAAATTTTATTTATATGCAAACCCCATTTCTGTATAATCCTGTTTAGCGTACATAACGTACACGTTTAAAGACTTAATTACATGTATCTGAGGATAGCCCATAGAGTATTTACCTACTTTCTATTAAAATACGAAACAAAAAATACTGGACACATAAGTTAAACTACTTTTGTAGTTCAATACGATGAATTTGCTTGTATTGACTGAGTTCTTTTAGCACTCGCCCTCTACAGTTTACACGTAGCAAGAATGTAGCTCTCGTAGCAGACTGCATGGCACCTGTTAGTTTTGCCGCTTGACACAAGATGTCACTGTCACACATAAAATTTATAAGTTAAACGTATTATTTATATTTTTATAAACGATAATCAATACCTTAACACTGTAATGAGGCTTAAAAACTCTAGTTATTTTTAATTTCAGAAGTCATAAGTATATCAGTCGAAAGAGGATCGTGCTGATCCAATTCATAAAATGAACATTCTATATAATTAATAAGGGATTATAAACTTAATAAGGGAGCGACTAGAAATAATGTAACCCTTTTGACAATGATCTAAATTTAAAATAGCCAATTTCAATGTAAAACCAAACATGCAAACGACGTCCTTTCACCTACAGAAACCTAGAAATCCAGTTGGCTGTTTCCCAGGAAAAATGAAAAGCCGTTACGTCTGCGTAATGTATCAGACTAGACCTGGCTAGAATGGAACGCGGGTGAGGGGTAAACGAAAGCGGGGGCAGGGGGTGCGAGAGCCGAACGCGAGCCGCACTTTCCTTCCAGTGCTCGCCTAGCTCCTATCTTACGCGCATGTCCTTTGCGCCCGCCCTTCAATTCCAAACTCCATTACATAACCCCACGGGCAAGTTAGTGTTAAGGCTTATTTCTGTGATCGATAGATTTTTGCACGTTTACAACTAGTTAAGTTTAGCGTTACGTAAGCCGCCGTCCACTTAGTTGCGCTTGCCACCGCTTTTGTGATATTCGGTTGTGATTAAGCAGGCTTTTAGATTAAGTGCCTCGTGGGGTGTTCCCGTCACCTGTTGATCCATTCCTGAGTCCTAGTGTTGGGCGAAGCTCGAAAGACTTGTTGATCCCCGTGGAATGCGCGCGTAGCGCTCTCTAGCGTGGCTCGTCACGGCTTCGCGCGCTTGGTGGCCGCGCGCCACGCCATCTGGCGTCTCCGAAGGTCCGGCTCCCAGCCGACACACAGCAATGACCACGAACAAACCAACCATCTGTATGTCTCTTCTCTCTATCCACTGTCTTGCAAGCTTACCTCATTTTCATTTCACATCACACACTGGATATCATACGTGTACTGCAATGTCAGAAAGGTCAAAGTTAACGAGTGTTAAGCTTTCCAGTCCAGTGTATTCGTATGCCCTTATTAAGCTTTTCTTTGCGAATCTACCTTTTTTCCATTTCCACTTCCAATTTCTGTGTATGCTGATTCAAGTGTCATTAATAAATGTTATCCTGCAAATGTGTTTTATTTTGCGCTTCGATCACCCGTTCGTTGAATCAATCGCCGTTTTCAATAACCAACGGGGGAGGATCAACTGGTTACATAAAACGGCTGTCAGTGCTCAGTAAACGTAGATCGATGTTTAGAGTATAATATTGCTGTTTGTGAATGCTTGATGTCGTAGGGGCTTAATCACCATGCGTGATTGTTGTCTGTATAATAATTAGATAGATAAGGAAATAACTTTATTTGTAATTAACATGAGCGGAAAGTCTCTTATTATATGGCTGAATAAAATTAAAGTACATTTAATTACATTTACAATTCTCTTAACCTGCATAGTAATGCAAATAATCAAATCAAATCAAAATTCATTTATCAGTTTAGATGCGTCTTAGGGCATGCTTATGAATGTCAAAAACGTTTACAAAATTCGCGAAAGAGCAATTAAATTAAATATATCATAAATATGAAATTAAAACGGTTTTAAAAAGTTTGTTTCTTGTGGCAGTGAACCTTTAACGCTGACAGCATTTCCTCGCTGTATTGTGATTCTTATTGGATGAGCGAGGAAAGCTCTGGGGTCACCGGCACAATCTACCAGGCGCCAACATAAATTTTTAATTAGTGCCTGTACTCTTAGAACCCCAAGGCGCAAGAATCTCTACTCCAAAGGCAACATGACTGAAGTTGGAGAATGACTCTTATATTTGAGCCGTCTGTTATTTTCCACCAGCTCTTTTGCTTAACCAAATAATTTCGGTGAATTATTAATGAATGTAAAATTAACCGAGTGTATTATATGTATAAAGGATTCAATCAATCTTATGTTAGACTAAGAGAGGCTGAAAATTGTCGAGTGCGGAAGTCGTTTAACCCCTTTTGTTCATTTACGAGAAATGCGGTCGAGCATTATCAAAAGGGAATTTTATTGGACCATTAATTGGAAAGGTATTTCTAGAAAATACGTGCTCTCATAGAACTCTAAGCAGCAATATAATTAATTTTATTTGTATAGCCATCTTTAAATAGGATATGTTTTTATTACTTATTTTATAAAGAATATATTAAACTATATTTTTTCTTAGAATCGAAATGGAAAAGCAAAACTCAAGTCAAGGTAAACCTATATCTATGAACGTAATAAAAATTACTTATAGATTTTATTTGTGGATACAGACTACACAATATGTCAGAATTTTTGATTTTTTTCAATGCCTCCTCTCTGTATTTCCAGTTTCATTAATTTTCAATTTAAAAAAATAATAATAACTTGAGATTTTTTCGTAATTTTTATTTTAACAAATACACCCTGTGTTTAATAAAAAGTAACAAGCGTCCGGGATCAACAGAATTTGACAATTAACATATTTTGCCAAAATTCGTCCCTTTTTACCGCCAACTTGGCAGACTGTATTTAGTAATAAGGTTAACATAAGAGCATTTTCGGTTCGCTTCTTTTTCCTTTTTGTATTTGTGTTAATAAAGAACTTGTTAATTGAAGTTTTTGATTAAGATATATCTTAATATATATAATTCTTGTGTGCGTGTGTATGTGACTGAACTCCTCGTAAACGACTGGACCGATTTAGACGAAATTTTTTGTGTGTGTTCAAGGGGATCTGGGAATGGTTTAGATTCACAATTTTGTCCGCTGGACAATGTTTTTCTAATTAATTTTCAATTTATTAGTTGTTGTTTATTTTGGAATGTTTTACATTGGATCCGACAGACGGCGCTACCATCGCAGTGTCAAATTTTAAATAATATTCGAATTTTAATTTTAGTCTGTCCCGAAATTTAAAAAAAGTTTTGTTATCATTGTGTTATATCGTGTGTGACCATGTGCTGGATCGTTAGATATTGTCATAACATTTGTATAATAATTTTCATCAAAATGGCTTATTAAAAGCTGAGACCATGTTGTCGAAGATTATGGATAGCCACCTTTGATTGTTTTTGTTGTGTGACCTGTTGATTTGATTGTTAAAAACTTTATTTTTAATATTAATTTTTCTATTTTCAAATATTTCTGAACGATAAATACTTAAATCTTATTTATAAAGGATGCTGTTTGATCAAATTTATGAGATATTAGTTGGTGTCGCAATCACAAAACTGTTTTCACAGCACTGTCAAAACTGTAAAACATGGTTTGATAGTTTGAACTGAATTTGAATCTCGAATATCGATCTTTCACTGCAAAAAAGACACTCCATGTCGGGTTCAACATTTAAACCAACCTTTTTGTACATTTATTGTACAAGTTAACAAAAATGCATGACAAATTTATTGCTTTTTTATATAACCACCAATGTATGACATAAATTCATGTATTCAGGCCAAGGAAGGCAGTTTGTCCCAATACAGTTTCCTTATTGAAATGTTCCTGAATGTATAATGAATATTTCAATCCCAATTCGTAGCTCATTCAACGAATATATAACCGGATGAAAGTTTTATACTGAGATTTATGTATGTATATTAACACAATTGGTACTACATAAGACTGAAACAACTCTTTAATCGTTTCCAATGTCCAATTCAATTCATCTCGAAGTTGACGAAGTTAAAAAAAATAGTAAACTAACAGTCTAATTATAAATAAATTACTATTATGCTACAAGGCAATGGTCTTAATATTTATAAAGAAAAATAACGTAGCGAGACGCGCAAAACATATCACTATGTTAAAATTCATTATAAGTGGGGTGATTATAGGTGACTGTTTTATTGGCAGATAGTAATGCTAATAAATGTATTAACTTTATTTGCTGAATAATTGATAATTAGGGACAGGTCAAGGTACGGCGTGGTATGATAGGTAAATTGTACCACGGAAAAGTTTTGTATGCGTAAAAAAATGTTACATTTGGAAAATAATTTTACGGGACATTTCAAATAGTATTGTAGCAATATAAAAAAAAAATTTCGATATTCAAACTAAACAAATGATATCGAAACGATATATCGGATCAGACACAGCGAGAAAATATTAATATTTTATTTTTTTGATGTGATTAGTCTGCAGATATATTTAAATAAAATATGCAAATGTCAATGAAGAACTGTGTATCTGTGTGTAATACGAAATCTATTTAAATAAATATTAATATTTGATTACTACTTTTTTTAGATTCTCTTCAAATATTTCGTTTTTCTCGAAGGCGAATGGGAGATACAAATGATTTTGACAATTATTTAGTTGTTGTTTATAGGTAAGTCTATCAGACATCAACCTATCATATTCCGCGGACTTTATTCAGAGTGCTTGCAGTTAGAGCATAAAGCGTACTTTGGTTTAGTATGAGAGTCGCTTCTAAAGTACCTCTGATCGCTACTATTTCTTAATGTTTAGTACTATTTAAATTCGTATAGTATTTCATATTTCTGTAGTCTTGTCGGATTCTAAATTGAACATCGGCTACGAATTTATTATGAGGTTGTATATAACTAATCTAAATATGGTCTGGAATATCTAAAACATTATTCTCAGCACGTGCAACTCTTGATCACGTAGACTTCGGCGCTCATGAAAACATATTAGAGATCTATTTTAGCTGAAGTAATAATTCGAATTCTACTATTAATTAAATTAAACATTGTCAAAATTGACGACATAGAACCTACATATACTTTTTTAGACTGAACGTGTTAAATATATAATATTTATATTAGTATGGTTTAAAATTGTTAGAAGAATTTAATTGTATGAGTTGCAAAAATCTTAGACTTACTTTATAAGTAGGAAAATATTCAAATATAATTATTGTAGATACACGCTACGGTTCGTAGCACATTAAGCTCTACGAAATAAACTTCCACGTATAGCTCTATGTTAAGAAGTATATTTTTTTTTGATAACTAAATCAAATCGTAATATGTTTTGCAAAGAAATTGATTTTAAATAAATTTCCAAGATCTTAACAATATAATAGGGCATTAAAGCTTCAAGCTTCAAAACTTATTGTAAATTTACATTTGCTACCAGTTCGCAAGTCAAGGGCGTAGAGGGGGCAAGAAGAACTGGCAAGAAACTTTTTAATACTATTTATCCTAATACTTACTAATACTTTATATACTAATAATTACTAATACTATTTATTATATAGAGTTATGTAAAATTTTATTGCATAGTGGCTTTTAGTATGGGTCGGAGGTTTGAATACTAATGACCCGCTCACCTACGCTCGTAGAAAAAGGAAAATCCGCAAAAGTTTGGATTAAAAAATCGGCATATGTCAGTTTTATAGCCAAAATAATATAAACACTCGGTGAAAGCTAGTCGACACATGAAAAAAATAATATTTGTTGTTGTGCTTATTTAAAATGACATTATAATAGCTTAGTTCTACACTATCTGTTTAAAAATAATAGCCTGTCATTGAAACACTCAATGATAATTGAACATGAATTTTAAATTTTGTTAATGTTCGTAGAATGTATTTGCTTTGTTACATGAAGGTGAGCAATTCGATTTTATCATGCCGCCCGAATATTAACGACACTAAAGGTCGGTTATGACATTTTGAAAGATTGCAATCAGTCTGGAAATCGATAAAACTGGTTACAATTTTACCTACGTTGTCATGTAGATTCTATTTTTATCGACTATTAATATAAAGATTATAATAAAACCTAACCTCTTTCTTCAGGCTTTATTATGTCGGTTTAAAGTCTCCTTGATTCCCTATCAGGAATGGTATGCAAGTCTTTCTACTAACTTTAGTACAAAAATATGTATCTTACTTTGGTTACTTACATAATATAGGCAACATATTCTGTAGTATACAAAATAAGAAATTTCATAGTCAAGCGTTTTCCTCATCATAGAAAGACGTCTGTCTTTTCTTATGTATTTACGTTGCAATACTTGCTTTTTTCTGATGTATTATAAATATATATTCAATTGGTATGATTATAAAGAACTCATAGCCTCAATATTCAAGGTTTCAACACAAAAACTTTAAATGTATTACGATTACATCAAATTATTAATAATGATTTCAGAGCCGGAAAGAGAATAAAAATCAATATTTTAATATACTTCAATTATTAACAACAAATAATTGATATGATTGCATATTACGTATAGAGAACATATTTTATAACGTTTAACATTTTAATGCATTTTTAAACAAAATATTATACAAATACGGACAACAAAAACATTATAACAGAATCTAAAATAGGATATTTGTAACATCAACAATTTCACAAATTTTGCTTAAAAAGAGGTCTCAATAACAAAGTTTTAGTTATATTGTTGAATCAAATTATTTAGTATTCGTATAATTGCGCTTTGTTGGCGTTTGGAACGTTGCAAAACGCTAGTGTATCGGGTAACTTGGAATTTGCGATTCGGTAGACGCGGCGCCGCCGGCGAATACCTTATTGACCCGTCTATATTTAGAACTGTTTGTGAATTTTATCACCCGAGTGTCATTCGATATACTTGACATTTTGCATAATTTTGCAATTTTTAATCGATATTCTGTGAGGAATTTTAATATAGGACAATATTGGTAACGGAAGTTATGAAGTATGAGCATGTACCAAATGAGATGGAAATCTTAATAACTCTAAAAATCCATCTTTTTATTTTCGAAATGAGAGATTACCCACAGACATACATTTTCAAGTCGGATCAGTCTGTGAGACATTCAAATTTTATATATTTCAGTTAATACAACCAGCGCCTTCCAGTAATAGTAGCTCTAGGTTTTTGCACAGATGGCGCGCAAATCAGAGTAGATTTGCGAGGCAATTTTTTCAGCTATTCCCCGATAGGTGGTGCTGTACCTGTTTTGCTTGAATAAGGTTTTCAAGATTAATTTATAATTTAAAATATTATCACTATGTTACCTTTGTTAGTTATGAGCCTTTTATTGATGTAACATTAATTTTGCAGTGTGCACATGGTTTTACATTAGAATCCTGTTCATAACTATTAGTTTTAAGTTTATTTTTGTAAAGATTATAATGTGTTTTGTGCACCAAATAAATAAAAATAAAAAATAAAAAATAAAAAATATAACGTTGGCCAGTAATACGTCAATTTAAACTCTTGCTCATCTTTAGTCATAATATTAGTAACCGTTCCGGAAATTTATTTCAATACTTATAAACTTAATCCACAAACCATTTGTTAGTACAAGCAATCTTGCAGGAGCTATGTCCTTGAAGGTACCACGCGATCGCGTGACCTGCCCTCCATGCCAGGGTTAGATAGCCTAACAATAACCTCTAGGTGCAAGTTAGTTCATTGTGTAGATTAACACCCAGCTTTAAATAGACCAGTGGCGCTATTTTAAAAGCTTTTGTTAAACGAAGGGCGAACTAGGCATTTCCCAGGTGTTCTCGACCTTTGTTTAAATATGTAGATCTTTAGGTACATTTTCCGTCTAAGTCATTGACCATATTTAAGTGGTCTACTTGTAATGGTTTTGCAAATCTATAGTTTAAAAAAAATTACGAAGATCGACCTGAGTTTACGTCAATCAATGTGTGTCAATCAAATCGAAGTGGTCTGATGTTTTAATTAATGACATTCATATAAAATATATTCATTAGTTTAGAACATTTTGACTTTAATGGGCTATTAATTGACTATCGCGTTGCAGGATAAGTAACATGAAAAAAAATTGCCAACAATAAAATCTAAATAAGATAGTACAGATTTATGAATTACCATAGATCTGGAGAAATATTTGCATCAAAAGTTACAGATGTTAGCCAATTACTCTTTATATGTGCCCTGGACAATTTAATATAAGACACATATAATATACATATACCTAATACAGTCTACTACTGACGTCGGTTCTATTTGATTTAAATAAAAGCTCCTTTGGGTGAATATTTTAACTTACTTTACACAAGTTTATTGCAACATTCCTATATATATAATTTAACCAACATCACAACTTGTATAATAAGTTTTGAACAATATTTTCTTTTATTCTTCATTGGAACAATGGCCCACAATTTATTGTAAATATGAAGCTCATTATTATATAAAAAGTAAGATAATAATTATAGTTCGAAATACCCTTGTCGCGTTATCATACATAACTCAATCTGTCATATGTCTATGCGACATGTAATGAACACTTGACACTTTCCGACAGTGAGAACGATTTACGATGTTATAGTGTCGAATGGCGAAAGCGTATGTTTTTGTTATTTTAGGATTAGATTCAGAGTCACGACTAAATTTGTAAAGGTAACTGACAAATATATCAACAACGTAATATAATATAGGTCTTCCATTTGAATCGGAGAAATTTAATTACAATTTTGGTTTCAGATTACAAATTTTAATTCAAAAATGATCTTAATTATAATAATTTTTATTCTTTCAAATTTACGTTTTAAACATTTAAATGTCTATGATACTGTTATTTTTATTTCATGTACCTATTTGAAAATTGTAATCTTGTCCTAAATATTTCAGAAACAAAATGGTATTCACCAATTATTTTCCATTATAATAGAAACGGTCAAATTTAAAACAAAACTTTATTGAATTATTCTACGAGCACTTTTGAGATTAAAATCGCACAAAGTATGTATTTGAGCTTTAACAGTAACAATTCCTAACGATTAGAACTTTCGAGGAAGTTTTTAATTGACTTTCGGATTGGCAGTCAGCCATTTCTTTGTGGCCTCTCGTATGCAGAAGCTAACTTTACGTTAGAATTTTATGCTCTTCATGCAAGAACGGAAAAATATATGCCATAGCTAATTCAGCTACACGAATCTAGCTGTAATTATTAATTTGTTGACATAGAAACATGTCGAAAAGCTCCATTAGGATATGAAATCAAATATACAATATATAATATATAATATATTTAAAGAAGTGACAATTTACGTGTAACGGGTGCTCTGTCAAATATGAATATGTCATTAGCTGTCATTGTCAAATTTTGACTTCTCTCTGAGTGCAAAATCATTTTTATTGTAATGCAACGATTTTTATGATTAAAATAAGTAATAAACCAGTAAGGTTATCTGATTCGTCATCTTCTTAAACAGAATTATATGATTACCTTTTTTGGTAATTTTTATTTATTTATATTCTATTCTTACTAACTCTACAACGATACGGAACGAGCTAAAGCATGTACATTTTGCTTACTCAAGGTTTCTTATATTTATAAGCATGATATTTAACTAAATCATAGGAGTTATGCCCCGAGATTAGGCACCAAACGTAGGCACTGTCTTCAACTAGTACATTGTATTCATTCGTTACATAGCATAACATCTAATTATTTCGCCTATAATTTATTGTTGTACGCAAATGGTTAATATAGAGTTAAAGTCAATCCTCTTATTTAAATGAATAAACAACATAAAATTAAAACTAAAAACATTGTACATATTACAAAATAAACCTAAGACTTTAAAATATTAATATTACGGTACTTGTGTATTCAAACAGTGTGCAATTTAATATATAAGTCACTACGCTGAAATGTAATTATTATATTTTTTTATTTATACAGTAGCTGTTTATAATTAGCTTTAAAATTTAAGGCATTTGTTAACCATACTATGAATACAGCCCATTAAACCCACGTCGCGTCGGTAGGCTTCCTTCTCATACAAGAGCGGTCCAAAGTAATTTGTGAGCCGAACAAAGCTTAAAATATAAAGTCATGTTCACATTGTCACGAATACAACGCCAGAGTAAATTAGCGCCCGTCCGCGTTCCCCAACTTAATTTAACTACATGTTACGAACTTTTTCCAATTAAAATTCAAAAATACCAAAGGTTACAACGAATTTGTAAGCTTTGGCTGGTAATTTTAGGTAACTTAAATTTAAATTTAAATTTATTCAGATGTTTATACAAATAAAAGTATATAAATTTATAGATAGTTGTATATATGACTTATGTGTCTTACGTTTTAGCTCTTAAATATACAAGTTCCTCAATTTATTAAATTAATTGATTGCATACAGACTCCTACATATTAAAAATCTGTTTATGCCAGGTTTCAAATGCACGACCAAAATTTTCAAACACGCACGTCTATGCTTTTGAAAGGTCTATACAGGCAATTAAGGACAAACAGTCAAAATCTGGTATAATAACACCCAAGGGACTCGTATTTGGTCGTAAAAACCGATGATATTGCTATTAAGTTCCTAATACAATATAATTCAGCCGGGACCTTTGATTTTTGTCAAAATAACCGGTATCCTAAACGATGTCACCGTGACGTACACGTCGTATATTAAAAAATAATCGATTTTTATGTTAATAAAACAAAAGACTAGCACTAAAATAAGTCTCCTTAAAAAAATCTTGAGACAAAATATCTCCAGATACCGTAAAATTCTTGACACTTTACAGATTACTTGTACGTGTTAAATTTTTTAGGTTCTTTTGTACGAAGAACAAAGAAACAAAAATATCTTGTATAACGTCAGCACAATTGACGCCCTCAGCCCGCGTCCGCCACTCGGAGTTGAGGTCAAGTTGGAACGGTTTACTGGAGTGAACCTGTATCGACTCGCCTTAGATCTTAGTCATAGGCTGTTTGTGTATAGAAATAACATATTTCCATGAACTGGCCTTGGAATTGCTTCCGTGGGCCGTGTTCTTTAGATTTGCGCCCCAGTTACTTGTTCATGTTCTCAGACCTTAACAGAATGCTCGCTGGACTTCTGTCTATGATTAATAATGCATTATTAACAATATTAATAATTCACTTTGACGTCCGTTGTTCCACAACTTAGCGATTCTTAAGGCAATTTCTGCCACGCACCACCACGATGTGGAACCAGCTGCCCACTGAAGTATTTCCGAACCAAATCGACTTAGAGTCCTTCAAGAAAAGAGCGTACCGATTCTTAATAGGACGGCAGCGCGCTTGCGAGCCTTCTGGCAGTGCGAGTGTCCATGGGCGGCCGTGTCACTTAACATCAGGTGAGCCTCCTGCTCGTCTGCCTCCTGTAACATAAAAAAATCAAGGCAGAATACAAAATACCATTTCTTAAGGCTTTCTCCGCGCACCACTACTATGTGGAACCAGCTATGACATGTTTCCGAAACAATTTGAAAACGGCCGGCAACGCTATTGCGAGTCTTCTGACAGTGTCCATGCCCGTTTGCCTCTATTAAAAAAATCACATTATGAAAAGCGGATTTAACATAGCAACATCACAACTGTAGACATATATTGTTAGTACAAAAACATTCATAGTAGTTTTGCTAACATCTGTTCATATTGTGACTTGCAAGTCATATTATTAGATCTGTTACGAATGTACAAGGATGACTATTTTTAACCAACTTCCGTAAGGATTTGACCTGCATTTAATGTTGTTGGATATGTTATGAGCTGTATTTAGACTTCAAGTACCTACGTGTTAAAATATAATATGTACTTTCAGTTCGTAAAATACTATTTCCAAGTAGCACAATAATCTTGGAATATTTAATTAAATAATTAAATAAAAATATAATAGTAGTTAATATACCTAATAACTAACTAATGTTCCGAAGATACTGGCAGCGTTCCCCCTTTGAATAGCTAGACTAATTCTTTGTCCGAGGTAGCTGCCAGCTCTTTGTTCTCCTGTGATGTCAACTAACCTTTTTGATATTTTCCTAAAAAACCTTATAGCGCTAGGACCCCACGGACCAAGGGTCTCGACACTTTTATTTATTTATTTAATTATAAGTAATCTTACAGCTTACATAATACATATTATTATACAAAATACTAATACAATACACAAAGCCAAAACAGATTACACAGATTAAAACAAATTATGTATAAAAAACAGAAAACAAGGAAGCGCATTAAAAGACAAAGTTACATTTGAAAGAAAAACAAAAGAATAAAATTAAAAAACTAAAATTTGACAATTAAAAGCAACAAATAATACTAAGAATTTATTAATAACTAATACTTTAAAAATCAGAGTCTTCCCGATTCTCCAAGTACTTACTTCTTGACATCTCTCTTTTTGTGGTAGAAAAGATCAATGTCTTTTTGTTCTTTAATCTATATCATGGTGTTTAAATTACACAACGAAAACATTACTATAATTTAATAAACGCGGGATTGGATGTTGTTCTTTCACGTAATAGCTATTTTTAAATCCCTGTTTGTAGCCGCAGGGGGAAATGCAAATATTAAAGATTTATTGCTACTCCAATTCGACTGCAGTTTCTAATATTTTTCTGAAATCTGAAGTTTCAGCGTTTATTTGTTAACAATATCTTTTGTTTACGCGAGTAACATTAAAATACTATTATATTTTTACTTAGCCTACCTTTATTGTATCTACATATTAACACATATCATTTTAATAGAATAGAAAAGCTTCTATAAAAACAATTTTATTTATATACCTCTTCATAAAACCCTTCCTCAGACTTCAAAGAATATAAAAAAATACTTGAATTGTTTCAGCCGACTTTGATTTTTGCGCTTACCAACATTAATATTAATTTATATAGATTTGGTATATCCCGGTTCTATATGTTCTTAATGTGATACCCACGTTTTATGAGAATGAGGTAAACAGTAATGAATACTCTTTAGTCATTGGTTAAACGTTTCCCGCCTCAGGCTACATCCGTTTATACCTACCTATAGTCCTGATTCACTATGACCTGTTATCCTATACCAAAATCTTGATGAATTCATTAGTATACCTAGTATTTATTTGGTATCTATTAAATAATGTACATGCTGTAACATCAAGTGCCTTGGTGCTTTTTCAAATTCGTATTAGAAATATATTTCTACATTTAGGTTACTTTTGTAGATTTTTCAAATAATAGCTCTAAATTCCAGTTCTCAAATTAAGGTCGTTGATCGGACGAGAAGAACTTGCCAACTCCTATTTCAAACCAGTACGATATCCAAAATCATATATAAAATTAACATCATTATTGAAATAAATAAATCAGTCTCAACCTCTTTAGGTCTCGGCCTCAGATTTCTGTATTTGTTTCATGCCTAGTAGATCTACATAATATGATCTACATCATATCAGATCAGATCTACTTGGCAAGTAGGCGCCTGACTCATGCCGTCGACTTTTTGGCTCTAAGGCAAGCTGGTTTCCTCACGGTGTTTTCTTCACCGTTCGAGCGAATATTAAATGGCCACAGAGAAAGAAAGTCCATTGGTGAACAGCCGGGAATCGAACCTACGACCTTAGATATGAGAGTCGCACGAGCCACTAGGCCAACACAGCTGACAATAATTATTAATAAATTTAATATAGAACTCAAATAGCCATTGAATTTATAGTGACGATTCACTGAACAAAATCATATTCTATCTATTCGCAAGAGGCGTTTAGTTCTGAGAATGTATTATAAAATAACGTTCTCTAGTATCATACTCTAAATTCTAGGAACATATTATTCATCGCACGATTTCATTGTAATTGAATCCGCCCGCCCTAAGATGCTTGTATTTTATTGACTATATTCAATATATTAGCGGTAATTGCTACTTTCACGAATTGTTAAATTGTAATACAAGCTAACATTTCAACCTACGTTGAGAAGTGCTCTTCTGCTTAGACAATTATAGGCTTTAAGTGATATTTAATTATGTTAGCTACAATCTATGAAATTCTACGTACACTTGAGCTTATCTTAGAAGCTTTTGTAGAAATGTGTTCCTAAAATTATGACGAGTATTTGGTAGGGAAAGAAGTAGGAGCGATACTGCCTTCGATGATGTGGTAACCTTGTATGACGACTTCTCTTACTTACTTACTAAAATTATTAGTCTACGTATAATAATTAATAAATATTCAGGAATTTTTTAATGTTTGGTCTCTCCATATAGCAAGTTTCTGAGAGTGTAATTCATTAGTTAGATTCACTAGTTAGCGAGGCCGAGAAACCTTGGAGTGTAAAAAACGACAGAAGAAACCGTGTATGTTTGGACAAACGGAGGCATGTATGCAGATCATCAATCATACGAATGGAACACACCATCGTTTCGTCTATCGTTCTAAGTTCTTACTTCCCAAGTCCTCTAGCATAGTTACTAGCAACGAATACGGCTGGTACACCGATAATTTAATTCTAAGCAATTTTTACACAGACCACGTACATATTGGTAGTGAGTTTAAAATTGTATACAAGGGCGAACAGCTTCAAGAATGAATGAATTGACCTCATTTTCCTGTAGGCGTTCAATTTTTAATTCTCCTTTCTTTTCTTCTGGCCACTTTATTTCATTGAAATTGTAGTACAAAAGGAATTCATGGAATAGATTGTAGATTATAATTGAGCATATTATGACGTTTGGTGTTGATATAATTTTCATTTTATTTCAGTCATTATATTTTTGAATACTAATGTTTTCTACTTAACCCCTCGCTATAAAATTACACTGACAAATTATTATTCATATTTGATTTTTGAATCGAACCTAACTGGAGTTGTATTAAATGCGTAAACAATTTGGCCGTCATATGATATTAAGTTTATGAATAAAACTATTAATAATAATATTTTGTCATTATATAGTTTAAGTATATTTTTAAAACGCCATAAGACCTCCCATAGAGTAAACAATTATAATTATTTCTACTCCTCTACTCGTAATGGTTTAAATCCTTATTAAAGGCCGGTCTCTAATAAGGAATTGTGTGGGGACATAGGTTGCCTTTGTACACTCATGTTAAATGCAGAAGCAACTCTACCGATCCTAGGATAACATCAATTATGGGTCATGACTGTTGCAAGGGTTTTTCTGATACGTTCGTGAATGTATTTACTCATATTTAAAAATAAAGAATATTCCTAGAACTGTTACTCAAACTACGATAAATAGACCTACGCTATTTTATGTTGAATACTTTAACAAATTAACAAACAAGAATACTTATGTATTTTATCTGATCAAACACGTTTTAGTTCAGTCAGTAAGAAGACAGAGTTATTTCGAATTGACTTTTTAAAACATCCACAGGATATAATAGGTAGGAATAAAGGATTCTATATAGAATCCTATTACTATTAATGTTACTTATGAAAACGGTTCATATCAAACATTTTAGTGTTTCCGAACCTTTTTTTGCCTACAAAAGTGTTTTACTACAAAAAATGATTTATTTAAAAGAAACTAAATATGTTTAAACAAGAAATTACTAGGAAATTGAATACGAAATAAAGTAATATAATTTTTAAAATCATCGAAAGAAAAACTGAAATTCAAATTCCGAATAATTTTAATAAATTTCTTTAACAATCAAATTGCCCCTATGTAAGGCGTCACTGATTCACTGATATAGTCATAGTCAAAGCCATACTTTAGTCTTCCTTTTTCTTCTCCAGATGCGAGGATGGTGGAGGCGGCGCGGCGACAGGGACGGGTGGGCGGACGTCGTCGCTGCGACTGGCGAACGGGCGTGTCGCGGCGCAGTCGGCGGAACATTTACCACACTCGCCTGACTGCGCCTCCGTACGGATATCCATGGACAACACAAATACATGCTGCACGGATTCGCTCGTCACAGCCTTAGACGATGAGACGCTGTTGCTCGGTAAGTCTGATATTCAACACACACAAAACGAGTCGTAAGAATCGAAAATACTTGTAAAATACTAACCATTAGTTACTTTTTTTATTAACTTATATGTATATATAGGAGATACTGTCAAGATTTTTGGAGCCTACAGAATTTTGACCATATAAATTATGAACACAACAGTATGCAATACATAAACAATGAAAACGATAAAGCCAATAGCCAAAGCGATATATGTTTTTTTAGATTTTATTATTATACTTTTAAACCCAACATTGCAGATCAACGTTTACCTACATTTTGTAACAAAAGATTTCCTGTAGTGACTCAAGGTGCTATAATCGTGGTGTAACCTGACCGATATAGAACCATATGCAATTGAGCATTTTTTTGCAATAATAAAACAGTATTTAATTCTTTATCGCACTTCACAATAAATTTGTATTATTTATGAATCAAGGGATATTAGTATATCAACAGAATTATCAGGCAGAATATTTAATTCATATGATAACTAATTTCTATACAAATGATTTAATATGTCCCATTATTTAGTAAAACAAAAGAAAAGAGCCTACCAATTCTTATGAGGCCGGCAACGCACTAGCGAGCCTACTGCTAATGTGAGTGTCCATGGGCGCCGGTATCACTTAGCATCAGATGAACGGTCTACGCGTTTGCCTCCTATCACGAATAAAATACTAGTATACTTTTGGTGAAAATCAAGCATCTTCTTAAATTTGTATCGAATACAAACAGATAGGATGTTTCCGGTTCAAATTCTTAAATGATGCGTTGTTAGACTATTTTGATGCGATGCATTCATGTTTTTAAATCTATAAT
Source organism: Pieris rapae (assembly GCF_905147795.1). Taxonomy (NCBI): domain Eukaryota; kingdom Metazoa; phylum Arthropoda; class Insecta; order Lepidoptera; family Pieridae; genus Pieris; species Pieris rapae. The sequence continues at coordinate 2,713,056 of NC_059511.1, read as the reverse complement.
AAATTCAAATCAAACGTATTTAAAAACATTATCGTCTCTTTCTGTCAAATTGGGATTACGCTGAAATAAAAAGGGATGTGCGAAATGAAATAATATATTTTTATAAAACAGCCCAGTTTAAAGTTCCTCACAATTGTTGGTTTAGATTCTTGCAAGCATAGACATAACATTATACGATACAAGCTGACCTGGTAAATCGTTTTGCCATGTATATTATTTATAATAAAAAATAGGGGTTGATCGTAGAGGGTTGAAAGTTTAGGGTTGTATGTATTTTTTAATGCTGTGGATACAGTTGACAAACAAATAAAAATTTATCTAAAAATTTAAAAAAAAAATTTAGGGGTGGACTACTCTTAACATTTAGGGGGATTAAAAATAGATGTTATGCGATTCTCAGATATACCCAATATGCACACAAAATTTCATGGGAATCAGTCAAGCCGTTTCGGAGGAGTTTAACCACAAACACCGCGACACGAGAATTAGCTATATAAGATTTTTCTTCATATATTTTTCTTCCACATTCACACAATATCTCAATACTTTTTATAGTCATTAATGGCGTGTTAACGTACAATAATTGATCATACCTTTCGCATTAAGATTCGATTAAGACCAAATGCTTTCAGTAGGTATATGGCTTTTACCAGTTGTTCAATTACTACCGAGGTTTTTGATAAAAACTGTTTTTCGTATCATGAGGAAATATAATTATTACTATTACAATAAGGTGATAAAATAATAACAATTTGATGATAATATATTATAATAATTAAAGATAGATAAATATAAATAAAATTTAGAAAGTCTGGTCTCCGTGGCAGTGTGGCCTTTAATGCTGGCAGCGTTTCCTTGCTGTATTGCGATACCTAAGCGAGCACAGCATCAGCTCTGGTGTCAGCGGTACTATTTACCAAGTAACATCAAGTTACCCAAGTTAAATCACTTGAACCGTGCACGTTACGTAATATTAACACGTAATTTAATATTAACCCCATCAAATAGAATTTGATTTTGATATCGTTAATCATTTAAATTTGTTAATCACTCTCCTCTATAATGAGTTTACAAATACTTCCAAGTTAACTTTACGTTGCATTAAATAAATAATTAATTAAATACCTCCTTCTAGTTTGTCCGCTTAAATATCTAAATATATTACATACAGCTTGCAAGGTTTACAGAGACGTTCACGAACTAAACAATAAGACAAAAGATATTTCTTTTAAAATGGCAAAAAAATCTGCTACGAATTCTCTCATGATTCAATGGCGCTTAAACCCAGAGCATTGTGGACGCGACATGATGTCATGACTAACGTCATAGTCATATTAATTGATAATTTCTACTAAGTGCTTTGTCTTGTTAAGTCTCCTACACTTTCGTCAATAATTTATGAATGTACAATACATCATATATACATTATAAGGAAAGATTGCAAAATCAATTCATCAATTTAACAATGTTAAATTACACAGAAATTGGGCTGCACATAAATTTATCTGAATTCACAAAAGAATGATTTTAACATTGTGAATAAAGAATAACCTAGGAATACTGGAAAATGCCAAACCCTGAACATAATCCTTTCAGCAATCTCGTTAGAGCTCGGCCATTTTGACATTACTTATACATTTAATCTCTCTTACTTTCTGGTTGCTGGCTTATCACACATCTTTAATTAGTGCCCTAATTCTACTAAAGAATAATAAAAATATGAATTCTCCTTTACAATGAATAGAACTGATTAAAAATATACGAATAACCTTATAATTAGGATATTGAATAGAGTATTTTAGGTAACTCCAGGCAATGCGAAAAAATATATCATATGGCATATTTTGTTATCAAAAAAATTGGGAAATTAAGAATTATATTGAAGACGAAAGCAGGCAAAATACTTTACACATACTTTTGCAAATCATGATAGATAAAGCCAGTGTTACAACAGTACAACCTTTAAAAAGTTTGCGCCTCAGATATCTGAATTTATATCATGATTATTTATTTTTATTAATAGACGAGTAGGCAGCCTTCTGCGCCTGACACACGACGTCAACTTTATGGGTTTGAGGATGGCCGATTGAGCGGGTGTTCAATGTGTACTAGAAAGGATAGTCCATTGGTGAACAGCGGAGAATTGAAACGACCTCAGAGATGAGAATCCTTAACACCACTAACACTACAAACTCATTATAATAATAATACCTTTTAAAATTATACAAAAAGCACAGCAATTAGAGTATTCAAGTGAAAACATGATTCGAATACCATCATACTTCGTTATATTTATAAACCTTTACCAAACTAACTTTCAACCCACAAAGCCATCACAATTTCCTTAACTCGGCAATTACTTCTATAAAATGTGGCTTTACATTTTGTTTTATTCTTTTTTTAAGTTAAGAGTCATTCTGTTGTAGAAACGACTCCTTAAATTTAAATAGCAGATTTCTCGGCTCGACTTAGCCCTGACCTATTATGTAACGACGTCATTATATTATATTTACTGTTTGCTGCATCATTTTCTTTAGCCTTAATAATTTTCGCTAAACTACAGACAGTTGAAAATATAACGAGTTATCTATTTATATCCGACTCCAAATACCCCAGCAGGATCCATACATTTGTGGTTTTAAAGAATGTTGAATACGCTATTTTTATTATTGATACTATCCATAATGGTCGTTCAAAGGTTGAACTTTAATATATTATACATGAAGATATATTCATTCATATTCTAAATATAAACGAAATAAACGAAAACATTTATTACTTACAATATAAGCCATTAAGATAATATTATTAAACGATATACGAAACAGAAAAGTAAGTCAGTTAAGTAGTAATAGATAAAAATAAAACTGAAATTAAACATTAAACAAACTATGACTCAATATTTTAAAGAGAAAATTAAATGTTACTACAATAGTAAAATAATTCCGCAAACCCTCTTTGGTAAGGTAAAATATCATAATATTCATAAATTATACTTTAATTACCTAAATCCGAAACATTGGTTATGCTTCTTTTACCACTGTCTATTGATTGACATACACTTACATAATATACAATATAGTTTAAATGGTCTTAGCATACAGAAGCTTCGTATCAGTAAGCCTTACCCTTACTGATACATCTCTCAGGGTCATAGCGACCCACAAACGACGTCAGACGCTCAGACGCATCTAAAATTTATAGAATTTGTATAGTCTTGACTCTTGACTGTCCTACACTACGAGTGATCCATCAAAAAAGGAAAACGTAATTATGTATAATTCGTACACTTATTATACACTATTTTTGTTAGCATTTTAAAAATAATTCGTTACGTATCGTAAATTTGACTAATCTCTGTCTAATTTGTATAATAATATGATTACGCGCGACATTAAGCCCGAAGTTTATTTAGTTGCTGCAGTAGAAATGAAATTTTTTCATACGTATTGTATGTAAATCTGTGTGTCACTTGTAAAAATTTGGATGACCGTTATTACATTTATGCGAGCAAAGAATAATACCACTATGTATGGAGTAAATTACCTTTAAAAAAACATACATATTAAAATGCAGTTTACACAAGTTATTTAGCAACGGGCGCCCTTATCGCTAACAAGCGATTTCTTCCAGACCAGACTGACCAGACAACCTTAATATAAACAATAAAAAGAAAAACCTACACCCTACATTCAAGAACGGCATAAAAAATTTACAAAATAATATATAACCAAATAACTAAAATAGAGTAAAATCTAAAAAAAAAAACAAAATCATATACCTATAACAAGAAATGTAAAATCTAGTTCAAAGGTTAATTGAATATAAGTAGTAGTTAATTACGAAGTCAGAAGAAAAATTATCAAATTTAAGATTTATTTTTTTAATTTAAAGACAGGTCGTCTGATATTAATAGGCAAGGAATTACCATAGTAGGATACTTTGTAAAGGAAGAGTGATAAATTTAGTCTTAGAATAGGAGTTTCAGGAATTACATTGTTTTGTCGTATTGGCAACCTTGACCATAAATATATCCTCTTCAGTTAGAAATACCAAATTTAATTTTTTTCAACTTATACATATTTGGAAAACGGTGATTCGTTTCATTTTTTTTTCTTTGTGATTCTATTTATAAAATTGAAAACATGCAATATCCGTTCTTTATGAGTACGCAGCTGCTAGAAGGATTAATGATGTGTATGGCGGCGGTGTCATAATACATTGCGTATTTGGGTCCAACGTTCTCGTTCTGGAAATTTCGACCATCCCAAGAAGAAGAAAAAAGAATCGCAGGCTATTGTGGAAGCAGATCTATCGCAAACTACGTCAAAAGTGCAATAGTTAATACTTTGATTAATGAAATATTAATTCTATTATTAATATTAAATTCTATTTAAAAATATCTACTTTTCATAGAAAACGCCAATTTCATATGTCCATTCTCCATGAATACGAATAGATTTTTCTAAAGATAGCGAGTAATTTGAATATGGAATCTAAAGAAATTGTTACCCGCGGGAAAGAATGCACTTAGAAGGCTTTAAGGGCCTTCCTCTCATGTTAATTTTATCTACATTTTAATTAAGAGGTATTTATAATAATACTCTACTAAGGTGGTCTAAAAACGACAAAACTTGAATTCCAAGAACAGAATATGTCTGCGGGACTTTTTAACGAATATGTCAATAGTTGAGTCACGGTACAATCGTTTTGGATATGGTAAACCCCCTAAACGTTTGAAATACTTGAGAAAGTTATCAGAAGTTTATTTTATAAGGTTTTAAGGCCTGGTAAATTAACGAGATTTAAATGTTCTGTTTAAATTCATATTAAATATATACAAATATAGTCTTCATATAGATTGGATCCACAGTAAAGAGCGAGTGACCCTAATTTTTTAATGGACATGTACTCTGTGCAGCATTACAATGCAAAAATTTTAGCTTATTTTCTACATAATTATTACATATCAAAGTAGTATTAATTCAATTTAAATTATTAAAGACACATGGGTTATTTTTAAAGCCATAATAATAAGAGAGATATTGCTTACGGCAACAAATTCTTTCTTTTTAAATTATTATTTCATATAATAAATTTCTATAAATATATAACGGACTGAAGCCTCCGATGATGATATTTTGCCAGAAAGCAAATGCGTTGTCAGCCTGTTAAAAAAAAACCTTGAATGACTAAGCGAATTAACTCGAAAATACTTCATTGGGTAATTGGTTATTGATGAAATATTTTCTCCTACGTATTAATGTAATGTTCTAAAACTGCATCTATATTTTATTCACTTTAATTTATTTCTGAAAGTCTATCTCTATTTTTGTCCATTCATATGTTCGTATTGTCCACGTTTCAGCGCTGTAATTTAGTTGTGTGTTGTGAATACCTGAGGCCCCGTTAAAGCTACGGTATTCGACCTGTACTAAAGTCCATTTCTTTAATTAATAATTAATATTTCAATTGCAACGCTGGGAAGTTAAGAGTCAATTGACACACTGATCTTATAATTAACAAGATTCAAGTACTCTCCAGCGCCGGCTCTGAATGCAAAGCTAGATTTTTTAATCTGTTGGTTAATTAATTAGATCGATGAAATTACTGGGTCGTATAAATACATCTATATATATATATATATATATATAAAACACGTGTCACGTTGTTTGTCCGCGATGGACTCCTAAACTGTGTACAGCTTAATCTAACTTAAAAGATAGGACAATAGGACAATAGCATAAATCTCAATTTATGCCCGCAATATTATTTTATTGGAAATATTTGTTTATTATTTGATACAATTCTGACAGATAGCGTTGTGTTAAAAATACCAACGTTTCACATAAGCTATCTACGTTTCACATAAATTCTCCTACCGTTTCCCTTGAGTAGTTTACTACTATGTCATATAACAATAACCTTATCCACAGCAACGCTTGGCCGAGTGTGCTAGTACGATTATAATTTATATTAGTGCATGACGTATATTGATTTAATATGATTAATTTAATAGCCTTTTATTAATTATTATCTTCATCTACGACCGTTGCTGTTGAATGCAGTGTTGCCCTAGTGGTTTCGGTGTGTGACTCTCATCCCTGAGGTCGTAGGTTTGATTCCCGGTTATGCACTTTCTACATGCGCATTTAACATTCGCTATAACGGTGAAGGAAAACATCGTGACGAATGCTTTTCTTAGACACAAAAAGTTGACGGCGCGTAGAGGCCGAGCATCTCATTGCCCATTAAATGATCATGATACAGAAACCTGAGGCTCAGACCTAAAAAAAGTTTGTAGTGCCATTGATTTTAAAACACACACTTAAGTAAAACCATGCTCGAATCCACTTAAACTTAAACTTATTATAGATTCCGTTTAGAAGTTTAATTTTCACGCACAAAAGATTTATATATAAAGGTCTATGGGCTTTATCGCCAATATAAAATCAATTCCAAAGGTTAGACTAAATAGTAACGACTATGGAACAAGTTCTAGAACCATAAACAAAATCTAGTCTGGTAAAAGGTAAGGAAAATTGTACTGAAATTTGCTAATACGCGATAGTCGTTCGACTGTTATACGGAAAATTGCAAATATAACAGATTGTAGTTAATTTTGACATCATAAACCCTTACTTCCTGAATATTATTATTAATGTAAACGTATATAAACCTATATATTTTTTTAATTAATAATAATAATAAGGATTTTCATTTCCTATTTTACAATAGTAGGTAGTAATATTACATCTGAAGAAATTGATTTTGTTAGTACGTTAGCTAACATTATGTGAGTAATATCTATATATATAATTCATTTATGTATTAACGGGGACCCCGGTAAAGGCCTCCTCCAAAGACGCCCATTTGTTTCGGTATATTTTTTTTATATATTTTCGTTTCGTTCATATAGAGACTGTAATCCCTATGCTAACATTGACCATGAATCCGAGATCTAAAGTGACAGAGCGCATGCCAAACTGTTTGGGAGGATACAACAGTTTACAGTGCAAGCGGGCAGTGCTTCGCCGTCTATCAATGCGAGCTGACATGCTCCAAACATCTTAACCGACGCGAGTGAACTCCAGAATCAAAATGACCGGAGGATTTCGAAATGGCGTTCGTAATTTTTTTTAGGGGTTCTGTGTTGTCAGTGTCTAACATGTGTTGAATTGTGGTAATTAATTTTTGTTGTTGTCGCTTTTTTGCGTTAAATAAATATTTGATTAACATGGCTTTGCGGGTATAATTCGGATAAATACGTCAAAGTTTCAGCGAAAATATATTTAGTGCATGTTTCTCGTAAAATTTACATGAATAGCATAAAATTGGTATAAATAAATTCGTTCAGGTTTTTTAACATTTATAGGCGTCGTTCGCTCGTCCGTTAATAAGTAAAATTTTATCGCAATTTGCTCGCATAGCTTATATCTTAGCTAAACGAAAATTTCAATTGGTCTAATCCTACAAATATATTGTGACATTCAAGAAATATTATTTACATTGGCGGTCACGTGGTGCCAAGATCATGACAATTAATTCATGTTTATTAAACAAATTAACTGTATGAGTGTAATATTGGATACTCACTAATTGTATGCGACGGCTCGTATGTCATCTACACTTATAAAAATGTTCTTGAATCGTTTTATTTTTGCTTTTCTTCCACAAAGAAGTTCTTATTCAAAGATAAATAACTAACCTTAAAATGGAATTACTAAAATATATTATTAAAAAGATAAAGCAAGTTTTGTACCTCGGACAAAGAATCAGTCTTGCTATTCAAAGGGGGAACGCTGCCAGTATCTTCGGAACCTTGGAAGGGACAAATATAAAAATATTTATTAACACTTCGTTGTATTACATAAAAGGAAAAAAAAATATTTTTGTTAAGGTTAGTTATTATATTAAAATTACAAATGAATAAACCTTAATATTATTTTTGTCAACACAATTTTTTTTGTATGATTTGTTTTTCAAATTAGGCTTCAGTTTCGGCGATTTTAAATATATATACTTCAATATGACGTTCGATAGTTAAAAACCAATTTAACTGTCGGTCAATGCTATCAAGAGACTAAAATATTAAAAATTAACGATAACAGTAATTCAATTTAATAAATTGTATAATGCGCGTTGAATCTGGAGCGATTGTATTTTGGGTCAGTACGAATGTTAGTGGTTTACAAGAATGTGTTTCGCTTAAATCAGGAATTTCGCACAACATAAATAATTAAATGTTTAATATTATTACAATACTTGTAGTCATAAACAGAAATTGTAGAAAAATATTGTTGGCTAATCGTTACTATAGATATTTCTTACAACTTGAAGTTACATCGGAACCGATAGATTTTTTATATCCTCTTGATTAAGTATGTAATTTACCCTTTGTAATTTAATACATTTTTTTTTTCTTCACTCACAGTGGTTCTCTGGAAGAGATCGGTCGAAAGCGATAAGGCCGCCAGTTGCGCTCCTTTTAACTATGTTCAATCTTTATAATGTAACGTGTTAATAAATATATGAATCTTGAAAAATACTGGGCGATTAAAAGTAAAGGGGTAAATTGGTTTCTTCGTCTGATCCGATCGCGCTTGATTTGAACTAGCACTGAAAAAGCGTTAATACTAAAAGCCACCTTAAGTAATACTTAAAATTTTGACATTACTATACTCCTCCTTATATCTCTATATTTCTATACATAGCAACGGGTGCAGTTATATTTCGTTGTATATAACTTTTATTTTATTGGGGTTTTGAGCTGTCAAACGATGCACTTATGTAGCCGAATAGTTTGTGGCCTGGCATTATAATTGGAAAACGCAAATTCGCCGCAATTGATTTTATTGTGCACTCGTAGTTTGATTTAATTTGTAAAACGTAGCATTTTTATTGTGATCGCTTTTCACAGATTAAAACAATAGCTAATAGAATAATAAATACTCTGTTCTCTATGTCATATTAATAAACAAGTTATTCTAAAAATTAACTGTTTATCCACGACATCATATTAAAAGCAAAACACTAGCTAGTAGTATTTTTTGTTAAAACTATTTTAAAATGCAAATGCAGAAGGTACGAACAGATAAAAAAAATTAAAATAGTAAATAATTTTTTACATGACATCAGATTTTAATAGAAGCAAATATTTGCACTGAACTACTCGTTTTTTTTTCCTTAAACTATTTTATCGTTTAGACATACAAAAAAGTGTGAAATACCGTTATTTATACAATGAACTCTTTCTTTCCTTTTAACTCGACCTTTTAATAAATTTGTATAACGAAACGTACCATTTTTTATCGCTATTCACAAATTAAAAAACAATTACAACTTGTCTTTTGAAGAAGAAAATGTGTGTGTTATATCTATGTCTAAATGTAATTACTGCCGATAACTAAGTCTATAAAATCAGATTTTAAAAAAAGCAAAATTTAGCTCTCAGAACATCAGCGCGAAAAGACGGACAAAGAAAAAAAATTGCTATACCTATCTATCCTTATTCCTTTTAATTTGTTTATCAAATCGTAGCCCTTACGCGCGGTTTTTAGCTATAGAAACTGGGTGTTACTCAATTATCCAGATAAGGCTGGTTGTACAATAAATTATCAGTATTAGAAATCTCGATGGTGTAATAGTGTTAATGCGTATTTTACTAAAGCAACATTTTTACAGTGATTGAGCGTGATTTTTAACCCTGTGAATCTGAAACTGTGATTGTATTTTGTTTTTAATCATATGAAAGATTTGAATATAGTTATGGCAGAGGACCTTGATCGTCTAAAGAAAAATGATTACAAACAGAATATAGTATTATAGTAGTATATCTATGAATACACGCGAATTAATTACAAAATAAATTACGTAAGCACTCGAATATAATTACAATAAGTTAAATTAACTAACATTACAGTAACAAAAACATTTATGCTAGTTTTATCGGGCTGCATTAATTATGTATATTTAAAAACTTGTATTAAAACGCCTTAATAGAATATTGAAAATAACTGTGGCTGACAGTTATTTTCAACAAGGGTGAACCTTGACTATATAATAAGGAAATCACAATTTAAAAAAAAAGCAGTGGCGCTACAACCTCTTTAGGTCCTGGCCTCAGATTTTTGAATCTGTTTCATGATCTTTTTTTTCAAATCATATCACAATTATCTGTTTAAAAAATGGTTTAAAATTTGGTATTTTTGTATCGCGCAGCCCGGACATACAATGACCACTATTTAGGCCTTGACTTGTTTAGGCTATCGCGGAATGTGGTTAAAAAGTGTATGAAGAATATCCATAGCGCAAAATCACCTGCATCATGAGCACACCCCACATACACACCATCACGTACGTACCCTCGCTTTGACACTATCATACAAACATCCAAATAAGGCTTAGATAAATAAATTTAATCATACCTAGTTAAATGTGTTGAATACTTTTTGTTTGTTCGTTCCTTTTTGTAAATCTTTGAACCTTTTTGTAGTAAAATGTATGATGTATTTCATCTTTGGCTATATTTTCAGTGTATTTGTTTGTAATTATATATAATTTATGTTAGCTGTAGGATTACGAAATAAAGTAATAAATTATACTAAAATCTTGGACTAACAAAAATAACAATAAAAACTCGCACACTCTTTAACAGGCAAAACATGCTTAACTATCAGAATACTTGAAAATATAATGTTCATTAACATAGCAGGAAATATAAATGATAACTTTGAATACATTGAGCTCTGTGTGTTTGAGATATACACAGATAGATATTATACCAAAAATATTTTTTCAAATAGTATCATTAGTTCCGGAGATAAGCGTGTTCAAAACACCAGTGCTTTATAACTTTATATTATATAATCTGTGCCATAATGCCTTTTTCTCGAAGGAGTGGGCAAGGACCACGGATCTCCTGACATAGAGAGTGTCCATGGGCGGCGGTATTCGGCGTTTGCCCCCTGTTCTATAAAAAAAAAATACTTCATCCACCTGACATGCACCTTACTTGTACTGTTATCGGTACTTTGAAGTTATCCCTTTTCATGTACCACTGAATTTAGTCCATGTACGACAAGCAACCTATCCAATCAGATTACAGCATCCGTTCTATATTGCCAAACCTCCTAAGCATTCCCTTTCCTATCCTTTTAACCATCCTTTGATCCTTCTATCGTCCTCATTTAACCGACACTGTTCAGGTATCTCACTATTTCTTATCCTATCACACAAAGTTACACCCTACTACTACTCTACTTCTCAACACACAACATTCACTTCCGTATAATATCGTTGGTATAAACAATCCCCAATGTACGGCTAGTTGAGCCTCGTTTGAGTTTTCTTGGCTACAGAGTAATGCAACGCACTATTTACTCTATTTTCAGTAGTCACTCTCATTTTATGTAATATAATTAAAAAAAACTTTTTTTAACTCAAAACAAACATTACATTCTATATACAATATTCACTGTGGTTAACCTTATACATAATATACATCTATGAGCACTAGCGTTTTAACTAGGCCTAGCCTGTATCTTAAACGCTAGTTTCTTGAAATCTATGATATAGGTTTCGATAGATATCTATAATATGAGGAATACTCGTATATATATTTTACAGGTATTGTAGGATTCGTTTGGTCTAACAAATGGTAGTGCAAGTTAATCGCCAAAACAGAACTGTAACATCGTAATTTTATAATTTAGATTTTTTTCATTTGCTCTAGTTGAATGGGCCCAGTGAATTGAAGTGAACTACTTTTTGTATGCATTCCGACAAAAGCCTTCACCTTGGCAATGAATTCTGGGATAAGCGAAAAAACGAGTCTGTTGCCTTTATATTTCTTTTGGCACGGAAATACTAAAATAATTGCTGCAATAAAATTATGAATGAGTTTTTAAAATCAACATTGAATCACGCAAAGCTTTTTGTTAATGTTTTGCGAGTTCATTACATTAATTAATTACCAAGTTTTGATTTTTTTTTTATCTAAACAGCGACTTCCGTCCGCTATTCAGATAAAAAAATCCAAATAATTTATCGTTGGATTTCCTTTCATTGAGTTAATAATAAATATTTATAATAAAATAAAAAAATAAATCAGTGGCACTACAACCTCTTTCGGTCTTGGCCTCAGATGTTTGAATCTGTTTCATGATCATTTTTAAAGTTAATAGGCAAGTAGGTGATCAGCCTCCAGTGCCTGACACACGCCGTCGACTTTTTGGGTCTAAGACATGTCGGTTTCTTCACCGTTCGAGCAAATGTTAAATGCGCACATAGAAAGAAACTCCATTGGTGTATAGCCGGGGATCGAACCTACGACCTCAGGCATGAGAGTCGCACGCTGAAGCCACTAGGCCAACACTGCTCAAAAAGAAAATATTTATAATATGTGCGAAAATTTCCAGCGGCGTGTTGTCTGATCAGCAGGTCTTCCATGAGTTTAAATATCAACTGCCAACATCTGCGTATAATATGAATGATAAATTTCGGTTACGTGCAAAAGTCACAAATATTTATACAGATGCTGTGATTGCGACAAGAGTACTAGTGCTTATACTGTCTCCGGGCCATTTTCTTTAATCCTTGGTTTCCAATTCAATGTCTCCATAATGGTTCTCTTCTTTAGGGATCTTTGTATTTGTTCCTAGTTAGTTCTATGTTTGATATCTAGCTAGTTAATATAACATTATATTTGGATACAGGATATTATATAATTGATTGCGCAGAAGGAAAAATTGATGCAGGCTTTGACGCGGCCGCGACATCAGGATTCGAAGCGGCTGTCAGGTAGCCTGCAGTATTGTATTTATTATTCTATATGTTTACTATTATATTTATTATTAAGGCGATACTTAATTAGTCTTAATAAAAACACCAAACGCTTTATAAATTCTTATATAAGTGTTTGAGCTTATAGTTACGGCCTTGATTGAAATGTTCTATATGTTATCCCACGGTCATGTTCTCTAAAACGTCATCTGTAAAAACTCAATATATACAATGTATTTACATGCTAACATTTTATGGTGTAAGGATAAATTAAAACAACTATTCTTAGTTAGTTCTTTGTATTCGTGCGGGCGTGTTGTGTTTATCGATCAAATGAAGTATTTATAGTGACTATGGGATTTAAGCCAAAATCTGTAATGATTCGAACGTTTTTAAGTTTTAAGAAAAATGTGGCGCAGACAGAAGAATACAATTTAAGTGAGTTCTTGTTCGCTTAGTTTAGCTGGTCATGGTATAAATGGGTTTGTTAAGAAGTTGAGCGGTTTTTTGTTGCATTTTTCAAAGTTTATTGTTGTTTTATAAACACAGATGTCTTGCTCGGCTATTGTAGTCAGACGTGCGTTCTAAAGTAGGTATCTTATTTAACTATCAAATATGTAAAAATAAATTACTCTATAAAAACATTGAAACAAATTACAATTTGTCACAATTAAATGTCACTTGATAAACCCAGACGAACTATAGATTATAAATGACGTGTTATTACTGAATTTACAAATTTTACTGAAAATAATAAATTTTAACTATAACCTATTAAATTTATTTGTTTTCTTGGTGAAAAAATGTATATACGCCATCTTATATGTAATGGATATCAAAATAAACTCGGATACAAAGAAATTTATGAAAAAATTCTTACGCTAACTTCATTCATTTTAAACAAGAAACAGGACAAAAACAACATTGAATTAGGAACCATCTGGTGTCACAAAAAATATTCCGATATCTCAACTGTTAGTCCTATATTTCTTTTGCTTTATAATTAAACGGTCCAACGGTTAACAAATACCTGAAGAGCAAATATAATTGTTATACATAATAAGTATTTACAAATGTATAATTATGTTCTTTAACTATCTACTTGGAAAATGTGGCTATTTAGAAAAATACTCGTTTAAAGAGGTTTTATATAAATGTAGAATACTCAAGATCCAAAGATAACAAACATACTTTTTTCTTTATACTATAGATACTATAATCGGGATAATTCGTAGTTAGAAAAAATATGACTACTACTAAGCTTGGCGTATTCGTTTCAATTAAGAACTTTATAAAATCCTTGATATGACGTCATATATATATGCCATTTATATATATGACGACACAAACATCGTCCAATATATAAATGGCAACATGCTCAAGTAGTTGGAACATACGCATCGAATGCGAATGCCGAGACAAAGTGAGTGAGTAAGAAACTCAACTCACAACCTGGTGGCAAGAGAAAACTTCGTCTTGCTTGCGGAGGCAAAAAAGAGCTGTACAGCCACTTATGATGATGAATGTTTACATTTTCCTTTGAATAATTGTAATGTAGAGGGTGGGTAAAACTTGCTGAGTTTACACAATACAATTACAAGACAGTTGTTACACGGATATAAATATGAACTAAAAGTTAAATTATTCAGTGTTACAGTTATTAGAAAAATGAAAAATAGTAAACTGGCTAAGCCCCTTTAACTAAACCAACTTATACTAAATATAATTGATTTCTTTACTTTATGTTCATAAATAAAAAATATACAGGGCATCCCACGGGGATGTCACACGGAGGGAAAGTACCTTAAATATTAATGATACGATATTTTACTGAAAGAAGACATCGTTTAATTTTTAATAATAAGTAGAACTGCATTCACAGATTTTTTTAAAAATCGCCTACCTCAACCGGGAATCGAACCCGCCTAATGTGACAGTAAAATTACATGTATTTTATAATAGCGTTTGAAAGGGCTACTCATAAGCATTATTTTTTCCTTAATAACCTAGCATATTAAATGAAACTAAAAACATAAAATTTTACATTTTATTAAAAAAAAAAATTATCAAATGCTCAAAATGTGATCCGTTCTGTTACATCAACAAATCAAATTCTCACTCTTTTAATAATTTCTCTCCCTGTCGATTTCCTTTTTTTTGCATGGTGGATGTACAGTGTGCAGGAGTTACAAAATGAACTTAGACGTATTATTTCAAACATTAATTTCAATAGTTGTACTGTGCTATGCAACGACGGACGTCGACGTCCGATAATGAAACTCAGCTGCAGATGTTAAACCGTACAAAAGATATAAATAGGAGATTTCTGTGCAATAAGTAGAACTATAAGCAAACAGAAACGTTGATTAGACACAGTTATTTAATTAAAAACAAATAAAGATATTACGCCATTGTATACTTTTATCACAAGGTTAACAATTAAGATATTGACCACTTATAAACAATAAGCCATGCGCACACGTGTTACATTAACTAGTTAATAAACATTACATAGTTATTATGCATACGTATTCTGTGTTTGTCATAACTTAGAACTTAATGTCATATTATACACAGTATTCCTATGGCATTCGGGAAGTCCCCGGAAAGATTTTGTTTGGAAGCCAAGACATTTGGTCTTAATACGCCACTGAGCCCTAGAGCGATAGTAATGATTAGTTTAATAAAAATCTATCTCTAATATTTTGGTAAGTCTAACCAATACATAACGCAAGTTTTGTTTGTTATCTTTCATACTTAAACAAAATCGATCTCAATATATTTTAAATAAAATGTAATAATAATTTACCAGCAAATGTACCTCTGTTTAACTTATTAATTCATTACGTTCTCGGTTGCCTTCTTAGTAAGAGATAACTTAAACAATAATATTTTATTACACTAATTTATTAAATGATAATTGTTAACTTAATGAAGTCACATTATCGACACGAGTCATTTGAATGAAACTACTACTACTACGAAAGTCTATAGCTGTCATGTTTATGCGCATAATTTACAATGACTGATATCATAGACAATTAATAGACAAAAAAAATTGATCATGTATAATAGTTTTTTTATATTCCTTTTTGTCGATAAATACATTTGACCAGGACTCAGATACTGAAAACATGAAACATTGTGAGCATTGAAAGTTGATTGACATTTAGTGTTCCTAGCGACGATATCATTCTTTGCATTAAGACGAATAATATTATTGTTATTCTTAAGAAATTGGAGTAAATGTCAGTTTGTTTAGGACTCAAGGTATCGTATTGCAAAATAAATATTCTTCGGTCAATTATGGATGTTTAAGTAGAACGTCAACCAATCTTAATTCTAAATTCAATAAAAGTTGATGTATTTGACGAGATTGTAATTTTGCCCATATTATAATTTTATTGACATAACTGACACCGTCTCCTATTAGATATTTTAAATTAAACAGCAACACGTATATAACAAATTAATAAAAAAGTACGTTCGTACATACTACACATGTCAGAAGTGAAACTTCTTTTAAAATTAATTATTACTAAGGTAAAAACCCCAATAGAAGATCATGTACCAGTATATGAGCAACTGCACAAGAAGTAATGTGACATAATTGCCATCTAAAGTTCTAATATGTAACTACTAAACGAATAAATAAATAAATAATAAAAAGTCTTTATTCATTTTAAGTACATTTTCTGTACTAAGTGTAAGATTTGAAAACCCTTTTAAGTAGAAAATACCTGTTTCAGGGTTCCCAGCTCTTCCATAAACAAACTTAATTAATTAAAATAATGACATTATTTAACCTATTTTTTGAACCATTTCCTTATTATTTTTCCTTTTTGAACCGTTTTCATCACTGAGTACATAAGTAAGTGTGTGGGTGTAAATGTGTGAGTGAGTGAATGAATACATCGACCAATAGCGTGTATTTTTCTGCATCTTCCTTTCTCACTATCTCTCAATCTGTCTCAATCGCTTTCTCCCTTTTTTTCGACAAAAACGTTGCACATCGCCGTGAGGTTCATCCGTAACCTACCCTCATGCGCCTGAAGAAGTTTAAGTTCAATAAACATAAAATTCAAAGTTATTTATTATTATTATTAAATAGAAAAGTCAATATAGAAAGTACAAATTAATATATACAGAGTGTTAATTTGACCTCACTCAGCACACTTGGAGAGCCTTGTAACCATCATTTTAAAATATTATGGAAATAAATACAGCATATGTTATTTATATTGTAGCATTTACTCGTTTGTGAGATTATTACACTAACAAATGGAGAAGTGTTATTCTCTAGACATGTTTTTATAAGCAAAAAGAACCTTTTTGTTAAATAAATACTATCAAAACCAAATGTAATACGAGAGCCAAGTTTAAAATGGCAAGCCAAAAAAAACGACATTAATTTGGGTGCCAAGTTGTGTGTTCATTTGGGATGTATTACGAGAAAACAATTTACTTTAGACAACTTTGTCTAGATTGAGACAAGTGTGGTAAATACGCTTCCGACAGCCGAAATTCTTTCACATATGCAAAAATTTATTGTTCTCAAAATTTGACAGTCGTTCAAATCAATTGTCAAACATTTCGTTACGTTTGACAATTGTTCACTTGGCCATTCATTAATTGTTGTGTTGAACATGGAAATTCCATATTTAGTCTGTGCTAATTAATTATATTAATATATTTCACGTTAGTGTATTATATTAAATGTATGTTGCGTGGAATTTTGATTCAAATTAATACGCTTTTTATTGGGTTTTAGTTGAACAGACAACATTTAATATGTTACTGTACAAATATTGAAGATTGTTTATATTAGTAACTTAATCAATCTAAACGGCATTTACAACGCGAGACAGATAGCCAAGAGTAACACGGGGAAGTGCAAAAAAAGAAAATAAATAAAATTATCGTAATAATCATAGAAATACATACATATTAATTCCCACTCAATAATTCTGTTGGCTCAGTATTTGAATAAATTTCTCTAAGAGCTCGTTAAAAGCTCGCGGTGAAAGAAAACCGCGAGAAAACCGGCATTTCTTAGAGCTAAAAATCTTCAGGATCAGAAAGCAGATCACCAACTTGCCTATTATGAAAACTAACTATCAGGAATTGTTACAGTCTGAGGCCAGACCAAAAAGGTTGTGCCACTGGTTTTTATATTTTTCTTTAAAGTTGGTACTATGATAAATTACATATTATCACGCTTATCAGCTGACCCTAAGGTCCAGTATTAAATCATTAATATACAAGGAAGTAGTATGTGCATTCTGCGCTAGACTGTTCTTTGCATTATTTCTCGTATTTATGGGACCGTATACATTTGACTGGAGTAATTATTACAATAAATACTGCGATGATTATTTTCTTGGAGTCGAAGACGATATTTACTATGAATGTAAGTATATATTTAAAAATATATATCGTAAAAATTCTTATGTTTTGAGTTCGATGTTTGAACGTCCATTGTATTTATCATTTAAATATATAAATTGAGTAGTATTGAGTTTTGAACATTTATTATGTTAATGTAATAAATAGTCAATATTTTGTTTTAATTCGGTCTAGTTTCAGAATGATTTTTAATTTTTTTCTCGTATTCAGGTTCAAATTTAAATTAATTATTACAATATAACTCTTTCAAAATAGTGTTACAATAAAAATAGATTGGCGCCATTATTGCTAATAATGCCAATTACCTACGTTGATCTGTCGTACAAGGATTTTCTTTTGAAAGTAATTCTAATTCAACTATATTACTTATGAGAATTTTAGGCTTACGTAATCTTTACGCTCATTTCAAGGTTTATACAAATATTATTCACAAACATCTTTCTGTTACATAAGGCTTAATATCGTTTTCTGTGAAGAATTTAAAAAAATCTGTGTCTCGAAAGTTAACCAACTCATAATTACTTATAATTAATTTATATCGGATCTCAGTATCATCTCTCATCGGAATATAATATAACGTAAGTGCCAAAGTAAATCAGTGAACTTTTCCCGATTCACACTCATGCATAATAGATGCCGCGGTATACTAATTGATTGTGTTAATTCTCTTAAAAAAAATAAGACATTTGCATGCCTACGTAAATACAAACAATCTACCATATTATATAAATTACATAATATGGCAGATTGTGCGGATATTTGAAATTATATCTTTGTTATATGTATCTAATAGTACCACTTTCTTTGCAAATAAACGACTTAATATTATTATTTTTATCCATTTAGAAGCAACAACCACCAACTATGAGTGGAAATATCCTATACCTTCAGATATATGATTAATGGCCTAGTTAATAACGTATTTAAAAGGAAATATTTCCTCGCCGATCACATGTTATGGTCATTACAAGGTGACGTCTAAAGTATGTTATTATAATTCAAGACTGAAGATATCAATCTAGAAACAATCGAACTTCCTGATTCATGGAAATAAATTATATTTGAGTTTGTAGAGTCACTATGGTACTTACTTCCTGTCTCTATGATTAGGTCTGTAAAGAAATCCATCTCTTATATATTTTTTTTATTGTTTGGAAATATATTATACAAACCCCAGGGTAACTTATAAAAACAAGTGTTATTAGACCTGCAGTGTGCTCAGATATACGGAACGTATTTGACTATGAGAGAAAGAGAGAAAGAAAATGTGCTCGCTCACTGCTGTCACTTGCTTATATCCCCCACTCAACTTCCGTTCGCCTTGCCCGATCACACTTTTCGTAACGCTAACGTCACGCGTTCGCTAGCTTACTCCCCAAGGCAAGCGTGCGTAAAGAAGTTTCACTTCAAAAATAATTATTTATTATTAGTCAATTTAATCATATTACCAATGTAGTACTAAGCCGTTAGAAGGTTTGTATCGTATGTTATGTACGCATGCCATACGTATGTGGTTTCCGTGTATTAAAAGTAAATTAACTCTCACAAATTTTGTTTAATTGATTAATATCCTTTACGTTTATCATTATAACAATTATTCCGACATATACAATCTCATATTGTATTGACAGTATTTTTGAAAGTAGTGCATGAAGCCGTTCGCCTTTGAATATTTATTAGAGTTGAGGCTTTGGGTCCTTGTAAGTCTGAATATTTGATGGGATATTCGGCAACAATGCCTAACTGTACAATGTCTACAGAAACTATTGTACAACGCCCATTGTAAAGTTTGATCACAGATTATTAGAAACAGTAGAGATGTTACAAATAAACGTAGGACGCTTCGTACATTTTAAGAACTTCCGTCTTGTAGTTGTGAAATACATCTGTCATTAAGAATTGTAGTTTGTGTCGATGATTTATTAGAATTATTTAAGCATTATATTCCTATGTGATCAGCCTTCTATTTTTTTTAACATAAAGGGGGTCAAACGGGTAGGAGGCTCACTTGATTTTCACAGATGCCGCCACTTATAGACACTTAAATTATCTTTTAAAAAAGCTTCTGAGCTTGAGACACGCCCTAAAGGTTTGCTCTAGAAGTCTCTCTCTAAAAGTCACAGGTTGGTTCACAGCAGTAGTTTGAACACACGTCCTTAGCATTAAACGTCAAGCGCTCAAACTACTAGGTCAACACTATTGCATGTCGGATGTAAAATGTTAGAAACACGTTAAATAAATAAACGCTTTTTACATGGATTTAAAAATCTCAACGAAGAATGACTACGCATTTGCTTTGAGTAAAGAAATGTTCGTCTACAAAGAGTAATTGTGTAGTTTAGCATCGATGTAAATCCATTAATTATAGAAACAAGATTAGACAAAACGAAAAAGCAAAAAAAAGAAAAAACGCTTTGAAAACACAATGCCTAAAAAACTGTGTTTTTATGACGTATTACTGTTTAATTGTAGACTATGTAAATAAACTATGATAACAACTGTTTTTTTTTAATTTTAAGCAGGTCAATCACCGTGGTTGTTTTATGACGTGGGTCAAAATACAGTCCACGAATATTGAGTCACGGTCAGTACAAGGTCGAATTACCTTTTCATTACATCCGTTTTATAAACAGCAAGCAGTTAAAGATTTTTATGTTAAATTTTATTTTTTTTAGCTGTGCGATATTTTTTTATGGTCTCACGTCATGAAAATAATTCCATTGAAATGGCGTTTTGTTCCATTCCAAAAATAAATATTTCTAGTAACTGGGATGAAGTAAAATTGGTCACGTATCGTGTATGTGCTTGAAGAGAACTTCAACAACCCACTTTGAGTCAATAATAATGAAGATAGACCTAATTCATACATTTAAGTTGGCGTATGGAAGATCGTATCGGTGACCCCAGAATGATGCTTCCCTCGCTAAACGTATAGGTATAGCAATGCAGAATTAATTTTTTAGCTGTCCACCGTTCCACAACTGCGCGTTTTTCTAGGCAGTTTTTGCCGCGCACTATCACTTTGTGGAACCAGCTGCCGACTGAAGTATTTCCGAACCAATTCGACTTAGGGTCCTTCAAGAAAAGAGCGTACCAATTATTAAAAGGTCGGCAACGCACTCGCGAGCCCTCTGGCATTGAGAGTGTCCATGGGCGGCGGTATCACTTAACATCAGATGAGCCTCCTGCCCGTTTGCCCCTGGTTCTATAAAAAAAAAGCTTTCTATTTATAAATTTTGAATAATTATTATTTTACCCTAACGTTACTTAGGCGCGTTTATTTTGTCACATTGAAGTTTTACCACACAATAAATTACCTTGTTTCACTTAAATTGTTTCTCTTAATAATAATTAAGTAGTCTAAATTCCAACAAAGTCGTACTTATAAAACAGGTTAAGTTAAGGTCGTTTCCGGATTTCCGTTATGTAAAATATAGTTACTACATACCACCTTCACTTAGTTATATTTAAATGATTATTTATCCTGTTATGTGAATTGACATTGAAATATCACACATAATAATTATATATTATATGGTACAGTGTTGGCAGCGTGCACCTCTCATCACTCGGTCGTAGGTTCGATCCTCGGCTATGCATCAATGGACGTTCTGTCTATGTGCGCGTTTAACACTCGCTCACGGTGAAGGGAAACATCGTAAGGAAACTGGAATGCTTTAGACTCAAATGTCGGTGTGTCTCAGGCACAGGTGGCTGATCACCTACTTGCCTAATCAACTGTCATATGATCATGAAACAGATACAGAAATCTGAATAGGTATATGTACAAGTTACATTTGTATCCAAAAAAAATATTTTTCATTACCTTTGATAGTCAGATTGTTAGAGCAGAGTTGAAGAACCCTTATCTCGGAGGCGCGTTTGAATCTCGGCTGTGCACCAACGGAATTTTCTTTTGTATGCCCAAGAAGCACTTGCTCTAACGTTTTCGCAAACATCGTACGGAAATCAGACATGTGACAGTTACAGAAGTCTACTCACCTCCTCCTCACCTTTTTTTCTATAAATTAAAACCGATCGTAGAAATTGCATTTCGCAAAATAAGGTATATGTTTCATATAGAGTGGTAGCACTACTGAATGACACTATACATACTATACCCAAACAAAAGAAAAAGGCCACTGAAGGCTTACTATTACGCTGCCCTTTAAACATAATTTATTTATTTATTTATAAGTTGTAAAACATCGTTTATGCATAAAATTATACTTCAAAACAAATGATAGATTTAACACACATACAAATATCAATTATATTAGTAATTAGAACATAAGCATCAAGGGCATTAAAACAAGCAACCACAAATTAAAAAAAATAACAAATGAAAATAGTTTAAATAATTAAAACTAAATAGAAACTTAAGCCTCATTAAGAACATGGTAAACAAAGTTACGGTATCAATCCTCAATGTTAGTACATAATTAAGTATTGGGTCAAAATTATATTTTATGATTTGAATTGCGCGGCAAAAAGTACTTTGAAATAGCTCCGTTATCTTAAAAAATGGTCCACCTATATCCCGTAGTAACTAGGCTAATGTAAATTTCCCTTTTCGAAATTCAAATACACTGTTACCATGCGACAACAATTTTGCCGGTCACAAAGCAGAACTGCGCAGGCGTTGAATGGCCAAAAATGACGTGTGTCACTAATTCAATACAATAATATAACACGTATTGAAGTAAAAGACGACTCTTTCAATGTATTTGAAATTGTAAGTAACCTGTATATATTCGTCGTTGACAAGAATGTAACTAATACGGGACTTATCAATAAGCTAAAATTTACCTTAAGATTTAGGTTACAAGGTTGTTTTTCTATAGGAACGTTTTGGGATTAAAATATTTTTAATTTAAACAAATGAATCCCGACAGGGTGGCCAGCAGTATTGGTACGGGGTCTGTTCCAAATAAAAGGCCTATATTGTTATGGTACACCAACAAAGTACTTTTTTTTATTTTCTTTAAACTTTTGTCTCCTATTACAGCATAAATTTACAATAATTGCAGTACTTAAATGTGTAATGAAACTGATTTATATTTTGTATATAATAGCCAAAATAAGTGATTAATTTTTGGTAAATTAAAGCTTTTATAAATCTAAATTAAATTTAATCTAATCTTAAATCAGTAATTAATTTAATACTTAATATTTTTTTCTTCTCACATTGCAATATTTAATAAAAGTGTACAATTTAATAACAATAAATATTCATATAACCGTTATTATTTATTTATTTCCTTATTTCTATGTTTACAGTAACTTAATTCTAATACATTAGAAAACTTATTAATATAAAAAATTAAACTAAAAACATAAAAAAATCTAAATCCTAAACCTATAACTAATATAAATAATGCAATTCTTCTGAGTTCAGCCAGTGTGCACCTAAATAATATATATAATATATAAATAAGTTATATAGTATACGTTTTTATCACGACGTAAATTGTTGCCTTTGAAATTTCTTTGCATTCTACAAAATAAAAAATATATATACATTATAATTATAATTGTATGTTAAATTTAAAAAAATATATTTATCGTCGCCACTGAGTCCCACGGTTTAGGAATATAATCAGAGATAATTTACTGCCTTGAGTACGTCTATTCGTGGCTACATATATATATATATATATATATATATATATACTATCTATATATATATAATCTCTATATACTCGCAAATAATATTCTTGATAATAGAAAACAATGCCTACTTATTGATGTAGATAATGACATCATTAAATGAAAACTGCAATTAATTGAAACATCGCAAGTTTCTCACTAATGAGATCTTCAAATATTTTGACCTTACTCCGCGGATTTAATGATATTTCGAGTGATATTTTTATGTTTCACCTTGATCTAAAAAGCTAAATTTCTATAGATTGCAAAAGGATATATATTGGTTGTTATATGTATTTAGAATCTGATGTTATTCCTCTCCTTATATCCTTACGATGGATGACGATCCTCATACATAGTTTAATTTTGCCGCGCCTCTAACCAATGACTTGGTGCTTTGACCAAACCTTTGTCTAAGGTTTTTCAACCAAGACGCGCGTCTGCGGCCAGGACTCCTTCTACCTGCAGCGAAAGAGCTAGTATTCTTGGTGTTACGTTCCTTTACATAACCGTCATCAGCACTTCTTTGTTCTTCTGTATTATGTCCAAAGAAGTGCATCTGTTGTTATTCGATTGTAATTAGGTAATTAGCAACTAGTTGACCACAACCACAAACAAAGCTATTCAGCTAAGCCATTAAAACCGTTATCTGTGCTACCCTCATATTAGCCTAGTTAAAGCATCGTTAAATTGCCATTAATGTTTGACGATACTGCCAGAAAGTGATCATATTAATCAGTTGGACGACGCAATTTATCTTCGCACCGAGAGCCATAGATAAAAATTCATTTGGACATACGTTATCCAATGGACGTGGTCACGACTAAGATAATGTCTATGAACCAGCAAAGTTGCTTGAATGCCGAGTATAAGAAGGCAGAAAGTTAAGTGTCTATAAAGTTATTTAATAAAAACTACTATATATGTCTTATATCTTTTGTAACCTATTTTTTTAAGTGTATGTTTTTGTAAACGGTAATAAAGGTATTGAATGGTTAGCCAATCACCACCGTCGACACTCGCAGATATACTCAGGCCTGCACGGTATAGTACGTTTAATCGTGTTCGTTTGATAACACCCGTGCGGTAACCTAAGTAACCTCGGTGCGGCTTTGTATACCGGTGGGGTTTGACTTCGTACTCGTTTGTCAAGACGGCTCGTCGTAACGCTGGTACCGCCTCGACCCACGCACCCCTGCTAGTGCGTAATTGTAGGTGTTGTCTTGAAATGAAACTGCGGCTTGATCTTGTTTCTTGCTTCGCCGATTATTCGTGGATCACAGCTCGTTGTCACGGGATATAGGAAAGAGCCCGAGTCTCTACGCGCGTCTGCACCGTGTCAAGTCTGAACCGAGACTGCGCGTGTGCACCGTGTCAAGTCTGAACCGCGACTGCCTCGAGACTCGCCCGCGCCGAGCTTAAGTACTCCACGAGTATACCGCGACGAGAGCTACGCTTACATACATTTGCGCCGGTATACCGCGTCGAGAGCTGTGACCCTTTTATTCGGCGAAGTATTCTATTTATTTATTTAATATATTTACATTCATAAATGAACCATATTTCTCACTTAAATCTGTATACATATTTGTCTAACTTATAACTCTTAACATAATTTCTATCTATAGAGTTACAATTTTCAAACCTAACTTATAATATATTTATATCTCTATTTATGAGTCGCCAACATTCTCCCCCTCGTGCGTAGCACCGTCGTTTCTGCACGGCGACTCCGCAGGCACCAAGATCAGGATCCTCGACGATGGTCTTCGTAACACTCCCCCTTTGGTTGCGACGTCCACGAGTCTGGTTATTCCGTCGGGCCCGGGGTATGTAGTTTCGATGATTCCCCTCGGCCAAGTGCATCGTGGTAGCGTGCGTTTTACGATAAAAACCACGTCGCCTGGTTGCAGCTGCTCGCCTTTCTGTAGTTTATTCGTTTTCCTGGGCAGTAGTTTGGGCAAGTACTCCCGTAGCGACCTCTTCCGAAAGTGATCAGAGAGTCGTTGGACGGACTTCAAATCTTTTCTGCCCACCAGCTTTGCATCAGGAAAATGTAGTATGCGCGCAGCTTCACTGGATCGTCCAAAGAGAATGTAGTTTGGTTTTAACGTCTCCTTTTTCGAATTGTCAGCTAGGTTCGTGATTGGTCTAGAATTGTCTATGTGTTCTGTCCCCAACAAGGTTGCTTGCATTTCAAGTCTCGGCGTAGATATTGATTTCCGAGACTTTACTCTCGACGTGGCATCAACGAGGTTTACTAAGTATTTTCCATTACATTCACTTGCGGCTGCATACGCTGTCTCACTCGCGTCTGCGATAGTATGCAGCTCCCCCTCAGTGCAGAATAGTGACACACATCGCGGCAGCCGATTATCTTTTATTCTACCGATATGCTCTATGTAGCTTTTTCGAGCTTCGGTGTCGTCTTCAACGACTCTCACTCTTTTGTTCGACGCCCATCCTCGTAACTCAAAGTGCGCTTTCATGTGGATCAAGTTCACTGGCTGTATAACTCGTTGGTAATCGTCGACACAGTGAAAACTTTGCAAATAGTCATCCATATAGCGATATTTCTCTATTGCTTGCGCTGCTTCTGGATATTTATGTACGAAGGCCTTTGCATTTTTGTTTTTTATATAAATCGTGGCACAAGGTGACGCAGATCCTAAAATCACTGATAACATTCTGTTTTTCTTCACTAGCGCTTTCTTGTCTTTTTGCCAAAGGAACCTGACACTGTTTCTGTCTTCTTCACATATATTCACTCGCAGAAACATTTCTTTTTTATCGGCCGCTATCGATACGAGTTCTTGACGTACTCGCAGTAACACTCCTAATATTGACTGTAGACCGGTTCTGAAGTCCGGTCCGCACAACAGAATGTCGTTAAGGCTGACTCTGTTGTGATTGGCTGCACCGTCAAAGACAATTCTTAGCTTTTTCTTCACTGGGAAGTGAGGCAGGTACCACTTTTTGTTCGATGTGCAGTCGGCTGTTACTTCTTCAGCGTAGTTGCTTTTCAACAGATCTATTTGCGTGCTATATTCATTTTTAAACTTAGCGTCCTTACGCAGCTTTTTTTCTATTCCTTTAAATCTGTTGAGAGCTGCTGTGTAATTGTTTGGAAGTTGTACGTCTTTCCTTTTCCACAATAGTCCGACGTCGTATCTGTCATCTTCCAATTGTTGACTATTTCTTTTCAATATCTCTAGTGCTTGCTGTTCTATATTCATCGACGGCTTCTTCGGCTGAACTCCTAAAGACTCAATATTAAAGTGTTCTCTCACTGGCTGATTTATTTTGTCTTCGACGACTCTTGCATGTGCATATGTGTTTACATAATTGATCGGAGACACACCGTTGCTATCGTAGCCATGGATAACCCACCCTAACTTTGTTCTTGATGCCACCGGCTGCCCTGGCTTTCCACGTCGTATTTGTAATGAGACAATATGTTCCCAATTGTCTTGGCCAATGAGCAGCTTCGGCGCCTCAGCTTCGTAACACGCGTCCTGCAGTAAACCCCGCAAGTGATGACACTTCTTAAGTCGGGTTTTATCGATGAGTTGTGGGGTTAATTTCAGCTCTTTGATAGTCCTTGCCCGCTTAAGTATGCTCTTCTCGCATTGTCTTATCCCTTTCACTTTGATATCCACAATCATTGAGTCGTGATTTTTCATTTGCCCGCCGCCGATAGTTTCTATATTTAAGGTTTCGCGAGGACCCTTAATGCCGATGCTAGCAGCCACATTTTCGTCGAGCAGTGTCACCGTTGAGCCTTCATCTAGCAGCGCCAGTACTTTTTTGCTCCCAGTCGGTCCGTAGATCTCCACCTTAAGCATCTTTAAAATAGCTTTCGGAGTACTAATTGTATGGACCGTCACTGTCTTGGTCGCTGCCTCTTCATGACATTGTTCGCTCTCCGATGTCACATGTAATAAGCTGTGATGCCATCTTCGACACAGCTTGCACGGTGGTCTTCGGCATTTTTCTTTCCGGTGCTTTCCAACTAGGCACTTGAAGCAAACCTTAAGCCTCTTAACCGTTTCCCATCTATCGTTGACTGCCGCATTTAGAAATCTTTGGCAGTCTTTGAGCTTATGGTTGCCTTCACAAACTGGGCACTTTATTTCTTCTGGTCTACTCTTTTCAGCAATATTAAAAGTAGCCTGTTTCACCGGTCTTCTTATCGTTGCGCTCGGTCGTACACTTTTGCTGTCTTCAAGTACCGCGAATGCGCCGCATTTATCCGCCTCTAAATTGAGGAAGTTGCTTATTGTTTGGATATCTGAGAACGATTCCTCTCCCCTCTCAGCCATGTAGTCGTACCATCTGAACCTCAGAATCGCAGGCATCTTCTCTATGATAATTTTCACAATTTCTGGTGAGTACAGGTATTGCGGTTTCTTCAATCCTTTTATGGCGGCCACACTGTTGTTTATTTGGCTTGCGAAAACGCATATGTCGCTGGGATTTTCTGTCGTTCTGTGAAGCGCTTTTAATTTCTCAAGTTCGGCTAACACCAATGCGTCGGGTCTACCAAATCTTCGGCGTAAAGCGTTAAAAACTTCTTCTGGCTTCGCTTCTGAGTACAAGAGGCTCTTAATACTCTCTCTCGCCGTGCCTTTAATCGCTTTACGTAGTCGCGCCATGTTCTGAATGTCCGAGAACATGGGAGATGTATCATCGTATACGACCCGGAACGCCGTCCATTCGGAGCTGTCCCCTTCAAATATTGGCAGCTCTTGAATGTATTTCGGTTGCGGCATTACATGTCTCGTCATGACTTCCTTTATTGCTTCGGCTACTGCTCGGATGTCGCTCTTTGTTTCTATTTCTTCTGGCTTTTGTGCCGATGAGCGCATCCAGTTTGCTACCTTTCCTTCATGGTCATCGTTGACGGTTTCTATAACGGAGTCTTCCTCTTCCGTTTCCGCTTCTAATCGTAATCTGGCCAGGTGTGCTGCAGCCTGCGCTTCCCGCAGCTCGCAGCGAGCCAACTCTTCTCTGGCCTCGGCTAGTCTTCTTGAGCTGGCTTTTGATACGGCTCTCGATGCGGCCCGCCGGGTATAACCCGCTGGTGTCAGAGTCAATGCTTGCTCTGATTGGCTGGCTGCGCTCGTCGACGTGGACTGCTCGATCGTTTTCTCTTCGCCTGTGGTCTGAACTTCGGACCTAGTGGCGGAGGTAACAGTCAACGTCGATTCTCCTCGCTGCATCCCGTTCTGTGATCTTGTGATTGGCATTTTCTTCTCGCAATATTCACTTCTTGATTCACTCCACTATTGCTGCAGGATCCGGCTCGAAGGACCACTATTGATTGGTTAGCCAATCACCCACCACGACACCACAGATATACTCAGGCCCGCACGGTATAGTACGTTTAAATCGTGTTCGTTTGATAACACCCGTGCGGTAACCTAAGTAACCTCGGTGCGGCTTTGTATACCGGTGGGGTTTGACTGCGTACTCGTTTGTCAAGACGGCTCGTCGTAACGCTGGTACTGCACCCACGCACCCCTGCTAGTGCGTAATTGTAGGTGTTGTCTTGAAATGAAACTGCGGCTTGATCTTGTTTCTTGCTTCGCCGATTATTCGTGGATCACAGCTCGTTGTCACGGGATATAGGAAAGAGCCCGAGTCTCTACGCGCGTCTGCACCGTGTCAAGTCTGAACCGAGACTGCGCGTGTGCACCGTGTCAAGTCTGAACCGCGACTGCCTCGAGACTCGCCCGCGCCGAGCTTAAGTACTCCACGAGTATACCGCGACGAGAGCTACGCTTACATACATTTGCGCCGGTATACCGCGTCGAGAGCTGTGACCCTTTTATTCGGCGAAGTATTCTATTTATTTATTTAATATATTTACATTCATAAATGAACCATATTTCTCACTTAAATCTGTATACATATTTGTCTAACTTATAACTCTTAACATAATTTCTATCTATAGAGTTACAATTTTCAAACCTAACTTATAATATATTTATATCTCTATTTATGAGTCGCCAACAAAAGGATAAATAAAAAAATATATTTTATTAAATAATTCTATTCAAAACCACAGTTGCAGTATACCGCAGTACTTTTGGTTGTAAACAATTTTTTGGTAATTGTGTTAGAACTGTAATATCTGAGTTATCTGTAATAGCTTATTTGGAACTTATCCGGACATTGTGAAACAGGCCCTAAGTGTTAAGAAATAAATATATACTAATTATAGAACTTAGGAACATAAATGATTAAATTTCCGAATGCATAACGTTGCTATAATCAAACAGTTGTTTTGAACAATTTAAGTCTGTCATTCACGCAAGAACATCAACATTGGAGAGCGTATACTAATATTTATTATTAGCACGTTTAACAATAGCATAAAGTGTGAGAACTGAGAACGTGGAAGTGCTGATTTTGTTTAAACTTAGCTGCACTTGCGCGAATATAGTCTTAGACTTGGCGCTGTGAATCCTGTACTAATCTTGAATCCTGTTTATTCAATGAACTAGTGGGGGTCTTCTCTGGGAGATATGACCTCCAATTGCCCAAAATTGGGTATGCTCCTGAGCCGGCAAGAAACCCACAAAATTTTTCATGGGTACGATGGCTGATTTAAGCCATACAAATGCGATAAAAGGACACATGTCAGACGTGAAACTACTTTGCCAAACTAATTTGGCTAAGTCATCTTCATATTAATATAAATCTAAAACTTTATATTTAAGAGACTTAGAGGGTGGCCAAAAGAATGTTAGGAATTTAACTATCACTAAAATATTAAGTGTCGAAAATCAATACAAATTATAAATTTATTTCTTCGGTATTTAAACCACGTGCTATTTTAATTTACAATTCGTCATTTGAGATTTGAATAAATTATTTTGCATTTAATATAATATTTCATTAATTCTCTTTACGAAACTTTAATTTTAAAAATAGAATAATTCTATAAGGTAATTCGCCCATCTTACTCTCTCTCAATCGCTCTTTCCTTTTCTTCAATAAAAACAGATAGCCCCATTTTTATATGATCATAATTAAAAATTATGATGAGCGTTATTAATTCCCAAAATATGAAATTCAAAGCGTATTGAACAGCTCAATCTTAATTAACTTTTCTCCCCTGACATTGGACCCAAATCTTTAATCAAACCGAGTGTTAGCTCCTTTTCACACGGCAAGACATTTGATATTGGTAAATTGTAAATAAAATATAACTGTCAGATTTAATTGTGTCACGCCATGTCCGTTCAAATGGAACTAAGGACTTCACATTAAATGTAAAAATAGTTTTAAATTTCACGGTCCGTAAACCGGTCCATTTCCAGGTGTCCTATAACTGGGGTATTAAATGACCATCGGGGACTTAATGGGGTCATGAATGGAAGTACCCTCATAAAGTGTACACGATTAAATTAATTATTCGCTGCCTCTCATTAGTGTGCTCAGAATTCCGAATTATCCGATACTACTGAATTGCTTTGTACTTTGACATGATTTTGTTGCGATTTTGATTATTATATAAAATGAAAATAAAATCAGTGGTGATCCAAACTTTTCGGTTTGAGCCTCAATTTCTGTAACTCTTTCTTAATCATTTGAAAATCTATTCCTGTGCCTGACACTCGCAGTTTCACAAGTCAGTTTCCTTACGATATTTTCCTTCAGTGTCGTTTAAATACGCACATAGAAAGAAAGTCTATTTGCGCACAGTCTTGGATCGAACCTACGACCTTAGGAATGAGAGTCGCACGCTGAATACCCTTGGCCAACACTACCGTCACTGCACTTTATTACCATAATTAATATCACCAACACCGGTAATACTATTAAATAAAATAATAATAATACGATTTCTCGTTCAAGCTTACCTATAACAATAAATATTTTTATACCAACGTGATAGATACCTGTCGAAGTTGCTTAATGGCTTGGGGAGAAATTGGCTGTGCCAAAAAATGATCTGGAATTGTATATGAAAACAGCTTTTGTATTGCAATAAAGCTCTTTAATAATTTATCAAAAACTATA
Organism: Pieris rapae; assembly: GCF_905147795.1. Taxonomy (NCBI): domain Eukaryota; kingdom Metazoa; phylum Arthropoda; class Insecta; order Lepidoptera; family Pieridae; genus Pieris; species Pieris rapae. The sequence goes on along the minus strand of NC_059511.1, from coordinate 2,681,187 downwards.
GCGATCTTCCTACGAGCCTTTTTAAAAATTGACTTAAAGTACTTATTTTGCAAAAAAATATTCTTCTATTAATGATTATCTGCGAGAATCATTAAAATCCATATTAATTTTTAACATTATTATTTATTTTAATAATGTTGTATTTTATCACTACAAATAATATAAGAATTGACTATAATATGTATGACTAATAATGTATGTAATTTCTATATAAAATTGTTTGTAACACGCCATTATGTGTGGCAGAATATGCGAACTTTAGATTATACCACCATAACATTTTTGTGTCATATTGCAAATAAATTATTATATTTTTTTGAAGGCTCGCCAGTTGCGTCGTCACGTTAAAAATTACGCTATTCATTATTATTATTGTAAAAATTTTTTGTCTATTCAATCAATACATAAAATATTTACAGGGGAAGGTAATGAAAGCATATTGTTGTAATTTATTAACATAATATAACTGTTTTATTATATATCAACGTGGCTGATTGGGTATTTAAATAAAGGATATATTATAATAATTTGTTTATAAATACATAAGATTTTAATGAACTATAGGGGTTGATTCGGTTGAAACGTAATACACGTGCTTATAGTTTCGTCTATAAATAGACAATACATAATTTACACCTGTAATTCCGCAGTTGCAAAGGCTGATGAGCGAAATCTTCAGTCTGAATAAGTATACATTGTATGGTTACATGATTGTTTTTAATTCGTACAATTGCTTTACAAAAGGTTACAGTATAATCGAAAACAATAGAACCGATGTTAATTACCACTGGTCTGGTGAATGCTTCTCTGTAATCAGTGGCCTGTAATTTTCGTTATATTAAGTGGGTTTTCAAATAACATGGTTTACATGTGGTATCTTATACGAGAGTTACAATTAAAAAAGCTAATTGTTACCAAGTTTTTTTTTGGGTATACTTAGGGTCCTTTAATTAAAGAGCGTTCTTAAAAGACCGGCAGCGCACTTGCGAGCCTTCTGGCAGTGCGAGTGTCCATGGCCGGCGGTATCACTTAACATCAAGTAAGGCCCGTCTGTCTCCTATAACATAAAAAATAACTTATTTATTAAAATTATATGCATAAGTAAATGTGGTATATAATCGTTTAAATAAAAAAAAAATATGTTCAATTCAACATTTTTCAACGAAAATATTTGAAAATAAACTACACTTTGGGCGTATGAAGTTTTGTAATCCAAATTTAGGTCACAATTGTTTTTATTAATCAGTGTTTACAATAAGTCATCACTGATTAATAGAAGATACATAAGTGCTAATGTTCGGAAATTGAAAAATTGCATAAAAGCCAATATTTTAATGATCCTCCAATGTCTGGTGATCACCGAATGCATTGATTGAAAAAGCTGCAGTATTCGGGGCGGTGCTTACATCCGACGCAATAGTGCGCTGTCAATTTCAATAGTAGAGTGTAATGTGAGCGGGACAGACGCGCGCGCCGATTCCTCCGCGTGCGTTCATAACCATGACGTTTCTTAGTTAAATAGTTCAATATGTGTTGTGCGAGATTCACAGATTACATATACCGCAAGTTGAGGAAGTACACATGTGGATTGAGCCGCGAAAGTGAGTCAACAATATAGCCTTCGATTTGGTAACCTTATTCGTCATCATTGTTGACATAAGCAACTTTCTAGAACGCTTCTAGGAACTGCACTTCCGCTGTTCATGTTGATGTTTAGAAGTAATTTTCGACTTTAAACCACTTCAAAAAAGGTGGATTGACATGATTCAAATGCAGGAATCGATATTGAGTTTCATACATGCTTAAAATCTAACGATGTCAGTGGAGAGGATAGAATTTTATAGAATTTGACCACGATAAAAACAAATATATTTCAATAATTTCAGTTGTGAATATTTTATAATAGCCATTGCAAAAGTAATATCGAAACGGTCGCCAGCTAATTACCATTGAATCATTATTACAGTTCGCTTGCGATAAGCACAACGTTTTGTATTGTGTTTTCAATAGCGTTGAATGCCGTTTCTGTTTAGCTGGACAAAATTATACCTACATTTACGAATACAATATACTACAACCGATTTTACAAATGAGAATCGGTAAAGCCACCTTCCGACCTTTTTGTAGCCCTAGCAACTCGGGATGTCTTGGGATGAACATGAGATATACTTAAATTAATATATTTTTAATTTAAAAACTATTTACTGTATTGACTTCATGAATTCTTTATGGGTAAAGAAGGCTCCAAAATATTAAAGCAGTATAAACCTTAACCGTAAACTTTAATGAACATTAATTTATTATACAATTTTAACTATTATTGTCTTTGGATGTTATAAATGTCTATTAGAATCTTCGACCTACCGATACCGCGATTTTTTGTACATAAACTCGGGGTCATCTATTTCCGAGCTTTGTATATCAATAATATTTACAGATGGACTTACAGACAGTTACTCAGTAATATAAATAACACGCAAAACTAAGACAGATGTTACTATAGTAACGATAAACATTTGAACGCATAGTGGACATGTTATGTCTTCTCAAATTTTTTACTTCCATTTGAATTTAGAACTCTAGTTTTTGTTTATTGTTACGTAAAAATGTAGTGAGTTGGTGAAATGTTGTGTGTAAGAAGGGATGTTTCAAATATTGTGCCAAAAATATATTGTAACAAATGACGTAATTCATTATGGTCTAAAAATTCTTCTGTATTTGTTTATATATAAGCTATATCCTCGTTTGTGTTTCATTACGAAAAATTCGTACGTCAAAAGACTTTATAAAAAGGTTATCGTAAATTGTAAAAAAGAACAATCCGACGGCCTTGTAACCTATTTATTGCATCGGCCAATGATTCTGTTAAATCATAAATTTGGTGGAATTTACTTATATAAAACATTAATAAATCAAATTATAGACTTTTGGTGTGGTCCTAACAATGGAACCTTAGGTGGTGACCTGACAGGTGAATTTGAATTATCCAAAATCATATTTTCGAAACTAACTATGCAAACATATGGTTAATAAGTGTGCGTCGATCGCGATTTCGTACTGAGAAATACCCTCATTAATATGTAGAAATATAAAAATAAAAACACTGCTTGGGACTGCAAATAATTTATTTATGTTTTTTTTTTATAGAACAGGGGGCAAACAGGAGGCTTGTGTATATATTTTGATATTTTATGTGTGTACGATTCCAGGGGATGTTTTAAAATATAATACACTTTTTATTATGACTCACGTACAACAAAAATAGTTTAATTAATGCTAAATATACTTATATAAATATATGTGTTACAAGTATTCACAGTACTGATTGACTAACTCTCTTCTATAGATTTAGGTAATCGCCGAGCCTATAAAACTAAGAAAACTTAGCAGAATATCTTGCCTCGTACAATGTTAAAAATAGAATGTTTAAAAAGAACATTGTGTGAGAAAATCACAAAGCTTGTCTTAAAAGTACTAAATTCAAAGTTTGTTTTTAATAAAATACTATGTTGTGGGTCATAAAACTGTATACAGTGACTGCATGACTAGATTTTATAGGCAATTCTGATAAGAAGGGATCTTGCAAGCATATAAAATTTATGTACTACCAAATGCTAGTTGTACCGACACTGCTTATGTATGAAAGCCTATAGATTTGATGATTTTTGTTCGTACAACTGATAAGAGATTCTGTTTAGATAACATTATTTACAACTAAAACTACAATAATTAATAACTTACAATATAATCTATTTGAATTGTTGCTAAAAAGCAACATTATTTATTTTAGCATCAATTTGTTGTATTAATAGTAGGTACATATACTATCTGATAATTAAGGGCATTTATAAGGAGGCAATGGGTCGCCTTATCGCTAAAAAGCAATCTTGTCCAGGCAACCGTAGTAAGGAAAAGGCGAAGGGTTTACTTTAGTGAACATTAAAAAAATACAAATAACAATGAAGACTGGCATGTTAGCTACATATGAAATTAAAAAAAACTTGAAGCTAATTTTATCGCTTGTCGCTTAAGCTTTAGTTACGGCAAAATATATTTAAAATAATCACAATTTTAAACAAAATATATAATTATCTGAACCCTTTAACGAATAGAACACATTTAAAAAAGCAAAGCTCGAAACTAAAAGGAATTTCGAGGGAGATGCTTATAGTATGGTGATCGTCTACTCGGTTTAGATTACACAATAGTTTTTATGTATATATCGCACCCATCTCTATCAAAGCGCTGACGTCGCTTGATGGCTAGTGAAGATACGACTAGCTTCCAACCAAACTGAAGCTAAAAATCCAGCACGTGCAGCGCTTAATTAGATTAATAAAAGAGCAACAATAAATCAACAATATGCCAGTTTTCTTCTCAATTGCGTCGACCTTGACACGGCCGAACATTATCCTTTTGTCTCAATTGTCGGGTAATTGTCGGACGTCTTCAACCTATTCTGAGACACAATTTGCACATAACTCTCCAACAAATTGCACCTCGACTGGGGGGATTTATTTTTAACAAGCGGGACGTGTCGCGGCTGCGAGAGTTGGCATTATTATGAATCAAGGTGCCCTGGAAGCCACTGAAGAAGCTCGTACAGTTGAAGTTTTTATATTGCTCACGTTCGGATTTTGAATTTAGAATCAACGTGAAATTTGTTTTTTCATTTAAGATATATCGCTTATCACACTGATGCCATACAAAAACGTTGGCCGCGAGGTTAATGAAGGCACCGCAAAAAGCGTAGGAAGGTTAAACCGAAGATTAAACAAAATGGTTTAATCTTCTGTCTCTTCTGGAATTCTGAAACGGAACACAATGTGGTTCTTATATCTTGTCTGTGTAGCTTGTTCAAATCAAGATAATCCGCGGAAAAAGCAAGTTTTTCATTATGCAAAGTGAATTGCATTTGCAACATTATGTCACATAAAAGTTATATGCAGTAGTAGTTCCATTATATACGGATCGTAAGACACAATCCCGTTTAAACATTAAATTCAAAGATAGTAGAAATAACGTGTAATATTTATTATATAAAACCTTCAATGCCGGTATTGTCACAAATGTATGTTTTTTTAGGGTACGCAAGGTTTCTTATAATCACATGTATTAATATCGGTAATATATTCCATCCTAACGTGCACACAAAATGCATTACAATAATGAAAACATAGAAAACAAAACAAGAATTTACATATTATCTAATAAAACAAATGAACGTTTGCAACAACATATTTCGATATTTGTTTGTTCGGTTTAATACAAAAATGATTTATTTATTGCTATAAGCTTTCTCTTTTCTTATTTGCTTTCATGTGATTTAGTTTATAACTTTGTTCCTTCCGGGCTAAATTCAATATAAATGTTTAAGATCTTAAGAAGCTTATCTTTCCTTCCTACTGCCTATTTTTTATATGGAATCTCGCTGTTGGCCTTAATGGCCTTTACAGCGCCGCAAGGACTGTTTTAGCGAGCTTAGCTCAGCCTGACCCTTCTGCCTAGCCTAGAAGCTTCTATTATATGGTGCTTGCCTCACGCGCACCTATATATTAGTGGTTCATATTGAAAAATACCTCCTAGCAGAGGAGGATCAATGCGAAATACTGTACAAACCTCTGAAAAATTACCTTAGAGCAGTGTTTTCTAAATTTCTTGTGATATGCCCCATATTAGCCTTTCTAAAATTTGTATGCCCCTTTGTGTAACATATATAATTTTTAATATCACAAAAATCGAATTGTTCATTCAAGAAACTTAATTTATTGGTTTGCGGAAGAGATTACTAGGAAATAGTTAACGAAACACAAAAATCAAAACATTATGAAAGACTGAAATTCAAAATAATTTTAAGAAATTTTGGCATTTATTAATTTATTTGGGGGCGTGCAATAAAATATTTTTTTTAAACATAAATGTGGTGTACATTCGTTCGACTAATAAAATCTACCAAGAAACCAAAATTATGACAATTAAACAACTGTATGTATATAGCACCTGTATTTTGATAAAAAAAATTTTAAATAACTCTATCCATAGTTGCTTGTCGTTTAAAAAAATCAAACACACAACGACACGCAATACTCGTCGAGCGAGTTTGCTTATCTTACCGAAGCCGCGTACAAATTATTTGAAGAAATCTATTAGGTATGAGGGTGTGCAATTATTTAACCAATTACCATCTCAAATTCGCAATATTGGAGTGTTTGACAAATTCAAAAAGGCATTAAAGATGCATGTTAGAATGAACATAGCTGACTAAAATTGTTACGGCCAATGGCGACGTGTATCTCGCTCGTATATAATATATACTTATTAATATTAAGTTTCTCATGTAAATAAATATTTCTGTTTTTTTTGTAATGAGAAATAAAGTTCTTTAAACATTACACCCATAAAGTGGGTGCTGCCACTATTAATTAAAGGTTTGGGATTGTAATATGTAACTTTATAAGTTACATGTTGCTCTTATATATGTGCCGATACTGATTTATAACAACATATATAATTGTAAAATTGACGTAGTAGAAAGCGACAAACATTTGAGCAAAAAGAACATTAACATAGCTTAGAATATACTACTATACATATAGTATATAGGACATGCGTGTTTAGAATTAAATAACATAGACTTTAGTGTGTACTAGTGCAGTTAAATAAAACTTTAACGAATATAAACGCGGGTTTATAACATTATTTATATCGCTTGACGTTTCGATTAGTGGCAGTAATTGTAGTCAGCGAGAGACAATGCGATATATATTTGCTGAAACTAAACGTATTTTTATTAATAGCGACAACTTGTATTTCATTCAAATCGTATATCATAGCCAAATATAAAAGCCAAAATATAAGAGTACAAAGTTATTGTTACACTAATCCGTTGTTGTTGGTGCTTTGTGTGATGTCCGCATGTGATGTCAAATATTTAATCAGCAAGTTATTATAAACTAATCACCACGGCTTCTTATAAGGAAAAGTTCAAAATTCGATCGCCGTTAAAAATGCCTAAAGGTAAGTACTAGTGCTTAACTGATTTATGGGGAGTCAGGGCTGCTTATTTTAAATAACAAGAGGCAAATAAAGGCTTAATTGATATCATTTAAACTGCCAGTGCGAATGCCTGACAGTACCTACAGTGGTTCGCTTATCTTGCAGCTTGCTGCTTGTATAAGTATTGCGCATAAGAATTAAATTGTCAAGATTTAAAATTAGAATATCGTTTTCAATATTTTCTAACGACGATAAAAATGGGTATTCATCGGTTGCGATGTCTGCCTTCTTTGGGCGTTCCGTAGGCTCGTTTGTCCTACTATCTTAAAGCTTATCTAAAAACTTCCTACTAAATTTAATAATGTTTAATTAAGTTTTTAAATTTTAAGTTCTTATTTCGAACGAACCTTAAAAATAGAATTAATTTCTAAATAAACACATAGCTTATACAATTAGCTTAAAAGAGCATCTGTCTCTTTCTGTCCAATTATGATAACTATAATATCAAAAGGGACTTGAATAATTGAACAGTAAGATTGATTATTATAAAGAAATATTTGTGTTGTTATTCATGTTTGATGAGTCTATAGGATATGTTCATTGTGTAATATGACTTTTCACGTATTTTGTACTGTACTTGTACTTTAGCTAACTTTTAACATTACCAGACATTGTTTTCCTTGTGAACAATAAATATGACAAATTGCGATTTCAAACGCTTTACGCTATTAATTCCATGAGCGATAGCAATGGAATTTTAATTCTCTCTTTCCATTTAAGGAAAACGTTATATGCAATAATATTATAGGGATTTTGCATTCAGGTAAAATACATAGCTATATTTTAGTAAGGTAAGTTATATATAAGATTTACGATGAACTTGTCGTTTAAAATTTTCCGAAAAACTTACAATAAATTTTAACCAAAAAGTACAACATTTGCGAAGATTTGTTAGCAATTAGCCTACCCGCACTTTGTTATTTTAATCTAATAATCCTTAAATTATATTACCAACAATACATTTTAATACAATTTAGCTGCTTCTTGGTTAAGTTATAATTACCTAACTTGCACAGAATGTAAAAGTTTGATTACCACGTACCAAGTTTGATTACCATGCGGGCCGCAGTTATTTTTGTAATATTTTTTACCGTCCTTTTATAAATGTCATATTTCACTTGAAGAAGAAGTTCTCTTACGCAAATAAATAATTTACATATTATCTCATAGTATTCTTTATCACTACATAGTATAAAACAAAGTCCCTTTCTCTGTCCCTATGTCCTACAAAGGGATTGTATGCTTAAATCTTTGAAACTACGCAACGGATTTTGATGCGTTTTTTTTTAAATAGATAGAGTGATTCCAGAGGAAGGAAGGAATGTATATATATAATAACATCCATTAAATAGTGGAGAAGTACTGTTATTTTTGAGGTTTCTAATGTGATGTCGTAAATAATTACATTGCATTGCAAACGCAGGCTGAACCCTACGAGTTTTATCAAAATAATGTACTAAGTATTGTACACATTGAAAAGGTCTACATAAAAGTCCATGATGGTATATGTCTATCTCTTATGGATAACCCACATTTTTATATACAACGTTCACAGATTTTCTGTAGTGTATTTAGTATCAGCATTGCACCCGTGCGAAGCCGGGGCAATAATTTTTAATTAAACAACTTCGTCAGAAAATTTAGCTTTTCCAAAAAGCTTTTTAGCTTTATTTAAACATAAGTAAAATGTAACTTACTAACAGATTGGAACGTATCTTCTTATCACTTTTGAAGTTAATAAATAATTATGAATTTATTCTGTGAGATGTACATAAAATTGCGTGATCTTAGTTTCTATTATTTTTTAATATTGAACAAGGGGCAAACGTGACGCTCTTAAGTAATATGAAATGGAACTTTTGCCAGAGGTGCCGTAACTGCCGGCCTTGAAGGAATTGGTTTGGAAATACTTCAGTGGTCAGGTGTGTGGTGAGCAGCAAAAACTGCCTTAACGCTCAGTTGTAAAACGACGAACCTACGAAATTCCACTCGTATCACCTCGACGTCTGCCGATGAAAATCAACTGCAGCTATCAATCCGAACTACACATCACACACTTTTGCGAATTTAAGGTAGTTTTTGGCCGGCTCAGTTGCGAAGCTTCTAGCAACGTTACAGGCCATCGGTGGCATAACACTTTACATCAGCTGAGCCTTCTTCCTGTATACCTCCTGGGACATAAAAAAACTCTACGTGGTAAATGCGGTAGAAGATGCAGAGAGACCGCTCGGATTAAATGTTTAAAGAACTTTATTTCTCATTACAAAAACAGAAATATTTTTTATTTACATGAGAACTTAATATTACTTAAATAAGTTCTTAATTTGCCATAGTTCTATAGTTAATCAATAGAAATAATAGTTTGCAAAAGTGACTTATGCGATGATGGTTTTCCTTCGACATGACTTTGAATAGTCGGATGATTTCATTTCATAGTTGATTGCCTGTCTCGGATTACGGTAGCCACTTGTGTCACCCACACTGCCTTTGTGTAATCAGCTGTATACAGACTGCTATATGTATGAGCTATCTGTTTAATATGCGCTGAACTAATCTTCACCATTTTATCGAGTCTTTACGTACTAAGATTAATACGCAGGCTTCGCATACTTTATATTTAGGGATAATGTAGCATTTTAATAGTAAAATATTTTTGAATTGATTCCAGTAGTTTTTGAGTTAATACATTAGAACTGAATCTTTTCTTAGTGAAATATAAGTTTAGATAACAGAGACATTTTTCCAAATTATTTCTAAACGGGCATTATGAATATTATTAATTATGAAAAGTCAGCTGTGATATGTAATGCCAGTTTAACGAGAAGTTAGTTAACGACCGATTTAAAAAAAACTATAGAAACATTTTCTAAGATGTGTTTAACTGAAATCCTTTTGGCTTAAGCAATCGTTAATTCTCAATAAACGACTCTTGATGTGACTGTAAAAAATACCTTGATACCTTTTATATATACTTTATCCAAAACGAATAACACTATGTTTTATAATATTTTGTTTTTCTCTCCTTGCGTAACATAGTAAATGTTTTATTGAATAAACTAGCTATTAATGGAGCAAATTAATTAAGTAATATTAGAATTCGGTTATAATTTTAATTATTTCGTTTCTGTGTAATAAATATTAATGCATTCGCCAACAGTAATGTGAATATTTTCCTCATAATACCCTTTACCACTATTACAATAAATTAATTAACTCACTTAATTAGGTTGCGTTCTAATTATCGACGTAGAAACTTTTTTATCATATGAAGCCATTAAAATCCTAACTATATAAAATGAGGCCCCTGAGATCCCTGCCTCAACCCTGTTATATATGTCAAATCCTTGATGCCTTAAGAGTAGTATATGTAGATAATCCAAAATTAAATTTGTCTGAAAATTTTACAGGAACTGACATTTTCATAAAAAATTAAGTTTTCCTTAAGGCATCTTAACTAAACCTCCTGGTGTGACCTACACTGGCCCGTACAATGGCGGAAATATCTCTATGTCTGTATTGGTATCTATCCATATCTCTATTACAATATATTAAAGAAGATACAACCTGGGGTCAAGACCCTAAATTGGCATTATCTTACCACTGGATTACAATTATATAAAAAGCCGTAATAAGCTTGATAAAATACAAGTGACAAACGCACTCACAAATCGTATAAAATATAAACTAAAAAAACCATATCGAATCGTTTAAAGACAACTTTCATTATTCATTATATAAAGTCTCTTATAGTTTTTACGTTGTATAAAAAAGAGAAAGATCGATGCTTTAGTCATAGTACACTAAATAATTATCGACAAATTAACAATGTTCTTAATCTTCATAGTATTAATAATAGATAAATAAAAACTCAAATAATCGGTCCATTAAATGCTGTCAGCATTTCCTTGCTGTATTGTGATGCTAGTTCATTGAGCGAGGAAAGCACTAGCTGGGGTCACTGATACCAGACCACTTAAATTAGCTCCTGTGCATATGAACACCATAGTCAAAGAGTCTCTACTCCAAAGGAAATAAGATCTAAACTGCAGGAAAGACTTATTTTTTCCATTTATAATTTTGTGGGGCGAATTTTATTTTTTAAGAGTCAAGCCTAATTCTTAGTAATTATTTTAAATCGTAACGCGATTCACTTTTAAACATAGTCTTCATATCAACATATCATTGTTAAAATTGGGATAAAATTGAATAATAAACTCCAGATGTACCAATATGAATATATTTAAGAGAGTTCATGGATTAATAGCCTAAACATAATCTCTGTTGATGCTAAACGTTTGAACTACAAATTGCGTCACTGGTAAATTGCACGCAATTTTATTCCTAGGGTTTTGTTTTAGTGGCCTTGGCTTTGCGATAGTTGTGATTGCATTTGAGTGGCTAAAACTTTACTTTTGTTCAGCATAGTGGTTTGTTAGCACAGCTAATTATTTTAAAAATAAATATTTTTGTGATAGTCACAATTGATTTTTTTCAATCAGATTGGACTCGCTCCCCATTTCTGATAGACGAAGTATTATTATAGAACCTTCTATGTGATACGTGTTTTTCGGGAAACGTACATTGCTAGCAATGTTTGCAAGCGCACATAGATAGTTAGTAGAAATCGAGCGTGTACAGAAAACATTTTATACTAAACAACACGAGCACACAATTGAAAGAACAATAACCATTTGCCTTGATTGCTCCTCGGGCTATTGTACACCTCGATGCCCTTATTGATTTCGCTTTGCTTCAATTGGGGTTGCCATGTAGTAAATACAATCTTGGACATTTTAAATATGGACATATATGCAGGAAATAGCGCGTCACATTTCGGTAGCGTAATTTTCAGCTTCAGAAAAAAATAAACGACACACAAAGTGCTACTATACGTTTATAATTTTAGATTTATAAAAGAAAGTCCTTTTTAGCAACTCTTTATACGAATCGTTCTGCATTTATGGAGCGGGGTTATATTAGGATTTTAAAATAAGCATTATATTGAAGAGTATTTCAAATTGTACTTACAAAATAGACAAATAAATCGTTGACAATATTTTGTACAAAATATACAAAAATAGTACAAAATTCCCGCCAAAATGCATTGCATTGCAACCTATACTCCACAGGCTAATTAAAAAAGTTATTAATTTTTTTCAACCTCTATTGAAATTTGTAAGCAGTACAGCTTCTAAATTTTGTGAAATATAGCTGAAGTAGTGCTGGTTTAAAGAAGAATATTTTGAGCTAGGACTGTTCAAAATTCAATATCATTTATTTGTGTAGGTAACATAATGTACACTTATGAACGTCAAAGAAAAATACATTAAATGCTTCTAATTTTAATTTTACGGCCAGTTCTCAAATCAAGGGCGTAGAACAGAAACGAAGAACTGGCAATAAACTTTCCGCCACTCTGTTAATCGCCAAATCGCTGTCATAAATAAAATAGCAAAATAATATTTGCATAAGGCATCGTTTTACACCTATTACAAAAACAAAAGGGGAAACCAAAAACTGTTAAACATTTATATGTATCGCATTCCCTGGTATTTACTCCCAAACATACATAAAACAGTTTGCATCAAACATTGTTGAATATTGAAACCATAGATTCGTCTTTGCTACATTAATTCAATCATTGCATGCTAAAGGGAACCCAGATCTTATCAATTGATTCCAACCATCCACAAAGACTGTAAACATTCATAGAATCACTGTCTGTAAATCCCTTTGGATCCCGGTATCATCTATTATCATATTATGTGATCTTTAAAAGCGAAACGTTATACAAACTTTTTTTTTCCCTTTCTTGGCCTGCACTATACAAACTTTGCCTTACAATAATCAGGTCCCAGTTTGATGTTATATTTTTAAATTGTCTACGCGCATTTCTCTTTAATTTATTGCTGGCCAGTAGCTCCTTGAAACAAATTTTTAGATTTATACCAGACTCGCAATCGTAGCTTCATGTTCCTCACATCAACTATGCAAAAAACTCAGTGGATCGCGCAGCCCGGACATACAACGACCAATATTTAAGCATTGAGTTGTTTTAGCTATCGCGGAATATGGTTAAAATGAGTAAATAGCTATAGCGCAAGATCCCCTGCATCATAAGCATACCCCACATATACATCTTCACGATCTTACCATCACACAACACAGCCAAAGTAGGTAACACTTATTCGTTAAAGATAATATACATATTTTATACATATTATACATATTTTTTATTGTTCTTTCCTTGTATTAGGCAAATATTATGTATTCCAATTCTAGATATATTTTTAGTGTAATTGTTTGTTATTACATATGATTTTGTTAGCTTGTAGTTAATGTGACTCAAATTTAAGTGTTGAGTATATATGTGTGTTAACTTCGTGGTTATTTTTATCATAGTACACCACCCAGATAATACAGTATTTTGTCAATTTTATATTATTTTCGTTTTAGTTTTGTATTATTTTGTTAGGTGTAGAGAGTAGGTGTAGGGAACGCTAAAAAATAATTTCATTATTTTACGAGCGTTTTAATGTATTTTATTTAAATTATAAATACTCATGATACCCATTGACCTAAATTCAAAATAATCTTCATCTGGCATACTTCAACCTTTACGGTATAGAATTATATCATTATACGGTAGCAGTTTTTCATTTAAAAAGCTATTAATAATGAAACTTTTAATGTGACTATATTAATTCAAGAAATAACATCAATAATGCATTGATTTTGAATATACGAACTCGTATAAAACCGTACAATGTACGTCTTTCATTTCGTCATTTTACGCATACGGCGGTATTTAATTTTTTATCTTCAATTGTTTTTTCTCAACTAGGCTTACAAACAATAGCAATTCAAAGTTATAGTTGAAGCAAAACGTCCCCTATTAAACAGTGTTATCAATTTACTGAAAATTAAAATGATTTATTATTAAAGTATTGCTTACTTAGAAGCCTGTGAAAACATACAATTACCATAAAACTAATTTCATTAATGGTAGGGTTGGACTACAATAGCACCAGCTACCAAATACTTCTAACAGTTCACAATGTACTTCAGTTGGAAAAGACTATTACGAGCTTGTTAAGCTCGTTCCGAGCGGTTATGACGTCACCAAGATGTAATCGAGTGGGCTGCGATTTGAATCTACTACTTAATTATAACCCACATCTGTTAAACACAACAGATGTAAAAAGAAGGAAATATTTAATTTGGTCCATCGTTCCACAACTGAGCGTTTCTTGCTGTGAACCACTATGTGGAACCATCTGCCCACTGAAGTATTTCCAAACCAATTCGACTTAGGGTCCTTCAACAAAAAAGCGTAGTAATTCTTAAGGTCGGCAACGCACTATCGAGTAGCAATGTGTCCAAGGGCGGTATCATTTAAGATCCGGAGAGACTCCTACTCGTTTGCCTCCTGTTACATAAAAAATATATACCGTATATATATATAGTTCTTATTTGGGCCTGGATATATCCGGTAGTGGTATGATCAATTTTAAATAATGTTAGTACTCATATCACACCTAATCCGCAGTTTTGTTGGTTATTTTCTGCTTAAAATATTTCTATGATTTTTTGTTGTATTTTTATTTTTATGTTTTCCAACATTGTCACATATTTTAAATAAAAGAGCCTCTAACACATACCGTAGACATAGTGTATGATGAGGTAATCTTCAATAAATAATTAAAGATATATAGTCCATAATAATCAAAATTGTGTGTGTAACAACTTATTTCAATATTGTTTATGAATATCTGATACATTGCCTGATGATACTCTTTAACCTTGTTATTTCTCAAATAATGTCTCGTGACCATATACGAGTAAACCGTTAACATAAACGTCTTAATAAATCAGACTGTTTCCGACTTGTAATAATCAAATGTCCTATGTTTGACACTGGCTAAAATGTATTCTGTCATATGTAAAAGGATGTGCGTGAGCAAACATGATATTAGAAGAAACCAAAATATGTATGCCCCCAAGACTTTTCATCTTTTTTTTCGTAATTCCAATGGGATAATGTTGTCATTTAAGGCTTAGGGTAAAGATATCAGATGCGCCAAGCAAATACATATAAAATAAAGTTTAAATATATATATATATTATATATATCTTATATCTTTAAACGAGCAATTCTTGTATATATATATATATATATATATATATATATATATATATTTGGAATCTCGGGATCGGCTCCAACGGTTTTCATGAAATTTAGTATACGGGGGGTTTCGGGGGCGATAAATCGATCTAGCTAGGAATAAATGATAGAAAATAACAAAAAGGTGGTGTTTGAGTAGTACCAATTTAAACTGAAAAAATTTATCTTCCTGACATCTATCGGCGAATAATAATAATTTTTTTTGTTTAAATTGCTTTAACGACACAACAACACTAAAGCAATTCAGCATTTATATTCTATACTGTTATGTACTGTTGTGGTATGAGCAAATACAGAGAGTCTAAATTCTAATAAATTCGCTTAATTAAACAAAGCATTTTGTTCCAGGCGACGCCGATATGTCGCTGAAACAAGGCAGCGGCACCGGCAAGGTCCATTTCGGTGGTCTGGACGATGTGTCTTTATACGGCACACCCGTGGAGCCAGCCCCACCAGCCCCGGACGCCAAACAGGGCTTCCTTCGGAACCAGCTACAGGCGCTCTTTCAGCCCACCGACAACAAACTAGCCATGAAACTCTTTGGCTCCAAGAAAGCGCTGATGAAAGAGCGGATCAGGCAGAAGGCGGCTGGCCATTGGGTTATACACCCCTGCAGTAGTTTCAGGTGAGTTCTTGTTCACTTCTAAATTAACAACAGACATATATAAAACACAAATGTAACATTCAGAATCTCATTTACAAATCAAAACATTTTTTGGCCATACAAATTGTCTCCACATATTTTGGCCACACAACTCTTATGCGACATTAAGTATGTGTGATTCGTAAGTATGTGAATGGGTGCGTATGCGCATGTATTTGAGAGTGTAGGTCTTAAGTAATATAATAAAATAAGCGTGCGCTGTCAGTGTTTGATTTTGACGCCTCAGAGCCATGTTAAGATAGGGTATATTCGAGATACAATATTGAAAGAAGCATTTTTAATATTAAGATAAGAAGAGAAACTTTGTGCAGGTATTAAGTAGATTTAAATTAAAAATTAACATTTATTATCTACAATTTCACTTAGATATGTTACATAATTTCCTAATGATCGTTTATCAGATTTGCTGTGACAGTTTCTTCTCGGCAACTCGATTAGTTACAGATGTAGGCTTATCGATTGTAAATTGTAATATGTTCTTTTAAAATTCGATTTATGTAAGGACTGTATTTAATATATAATTCGATGAACTTCGTATCTCGAATATGTCTAAACATTTTAAAATAGACTTTAGAGATCGGACTACTACTACTAAATCTATGAAAAAAAATTCTGCATCTATAAATGACAACCAAGTGAACATTTTATATTTCTAGAAATACAACTAACACCCAATCATCAGCTAGAAACAGATATTATTGGAAAATTCAACCAATAATAAGTAAGTACCAACAAAAATAATAAGTAAGGAAAAAAAACTAAAAACGAGTTTTTTTTCCTTACTTATTATTTTTGTTTTCCACTGTTTAAACCCTACGCTAAATTAGTTCAGCGATTCCGAATGTAAGCGAGACAAAGGAAGAGCAAATTTTATAAAATTGATTTCCAAGCGTAGAAATGAGGCTAAACATCACTTAGATGTACATACTTGATGACATGTATGCCTTTTATTTTTGTTTCAAAATAAATAATATTTAGATAATATAAAGTTATACTAAAGCGTAACTTTTCTTATTACGATAGTTTATTACTATTTCATTTTAGATTCTAAGACGTTAATTTACCTCACAAATACTTTTCGAAACATACTAAAGTCCATTTTGTATAGAAATTAACGTAAACTATTCAATGTTACATATTCCTCGTCCAATGAGACAAAGAAACGAAATATTTTTTTAAAAGTTATCTAAAAAGCGATTTCAAGGGAATTATATTAAAGGCGTATTCCGCTCGCATAAATTTAACTTAGTTGCATTTTATTACATCCGTAAAAGGCTATTCACGGGCTATGAAACGTAGTTTATTTATTTCATTTATATAAAATGTTTTATTTACCTAGTGGCACATTTTAAAAGGTTTAAAGTTATAAATCTATCCAGTTTATTTTTTTTTAATATTCTGAATCGTTTATTAAATTTTCATACAGTAATACCAAATATAATAACACTAGCGAACCGCCCCGGCTTCGCACGGGTGCAATGCTGATACTAAATACACTACAGAAAATCTGTGAACGTTGTATATAAAAATGTGGGTTATCCATCCATAAGAGATAGACATATACCATCATGGACTTTTCTGTAGACCTTTTCAATGTGTACAATACTTAGTACATTATTTTGATAAAACTCGTGGGTTCAGCCTGCGTTTAAAGCGGAAAAAATGTAATTAATTACGAAATCACATTAGAAACCTCAAAAATAACTACTAATACTTCTCCACTATTTAATGGATGTTATTATACTTAATGGATGTTTATATACATATAAACCTTCCTCTTGAATCATTCTATCTATTAAAAAAAAACCGCATTAAAATCCGTTGCGTAGTTTTAAAGATTTAGAAAGCGACTTAGTTTTATAATATGTAGTGATATCACATATTCGTTAGGTTTCGTGACCATTTTATTTTTCTTAATAGACAAATTGATGATCAGTCATCCGATCTGTGTTTTGCCGGTTTCAAGACGGTAGGATCCTCCGAAATGCATTTCGTTTTAAAACATAGACAGTGTGGGGTATAGATTAATAGCACAGATGTTAGTGCAATAATCACGACAATCAGTCAGACTATACTCAGGAATTTAGTTTTCCACTGCTTACTAGCAGCTTCTATCAATGAATTTGCATATTAATAACCGTTTCAATCTCTATACCTATAAGCTCTGTCGAATAGAAAGTTTGCTGTTTTACTTAAATATATCCCCAAGCTATTTAACCCGGTAAAGCAACTTCGAGGGACTTAAACCTAATTAAAATTCTGTATTCATTTTGTTGATTATACAATTTTGTAGCAAATAGTTTAGTTATGTAATTTCTAAAGTGTTTGAGCATTTTATATTATATTCATTGCTCGGAGCTGTTTCGCACGGGTAGGTTTTATGATTATGGACGGTAAATTTTATTGTTCACGTGGACATTATAAGCATTTAAACTGATATCTATAATCTCATGTTAGCAACAAACTCTTTAACAAACTTATAAACTCGGAAACAAATTGAATAGATGCATTCTGGCTTTATTAATACATATTATGTAAGAGTTCTTGCCTGTTTTCTGGATTCAATCTCGGAATAATAAAAATATAGAAACAAAAGGAAACTATATACCAACACTTAAAATAATCTTCCTGATGTAATGTGACACCGCCCCAAGGATACTTACACTGCTAAAAGGAACGCAAGCCTAGGTACGCTCTATGTAGAACGAAACGTTTAGAAATGTATCAATTGGCAGCTAGTTCTTGGCAAAAATGTTTGAAACGCTCTATCGTGGAACAACGGAGGTTGAAGTGATTTTAAACCCTGTCTCATATAATTCTGACGCATCATTGCTAAACAGTCCACTAGTTCTCCTTCGCTAATTCATCCTTGAACAGATTCAATGACCCACGACGATAATAAATTGTATCATTAATATATATGTTCTCATTTACTTTTGTCTGTTATGAGAATAAATGTATTTAAACCTAAAAAGCCTAGTTCCCGTAATAAGTGCTGGATTTTTAAAGCTATAAATCACGAGTGCTGAGCAGAAAAAAGTAGCAATTAGGTTATCAACACTAAAACGTTCGTCAAAGGCATTGATGCATATTGGCGGAACAATGGCGCCATCATTATGTAACTGGACAATGCACGATTCGTACCAGTTGCAACATATCAATGTTTTGTCGTTTTTTGATTGACTGTTACGAACTTCAATTTTAATGTTGAACACACGGAAGAAATGTCGTGAGATGTGCCGTCGGTGGCATGTTCTACTGGAATCTGACTCCCGGTTTTTCATCGGAAAATGACACTGAAGGCTTGTTAAAGGCTTAATAAGTAGGCGCCTATCTGATATCTAACTCACTCTGAATTAGATAGCATATATCAAGAAAGTAACTCACGTGGTTAGGAATTTTACATTTTTTGAGGGTACACAGGCAAAAGAATATCTCATCTATCTGAAATATGAATTAAATCTAAAACTATAAAAAATTATATAATATTATAATATTTTATAATTTTAGATTTTAGTTATAATAATTGTTACGTGTTATTGAATTTTTATTAATTATTTATGCACTTCTTGTACTTTACCCTCTGTAGGTATTTTATCCTTACTAGAATTGCCGGAAAGAAATAGCTTGTTAGCGATAAAGCCGCCAGTTGCCTAATACCTATGCTATTTTATATGTATAAGGTAAGTTACACATATCTTCGGGTTAGAATGGAATATTAATAACCTTCGCATATAAAAATGCCTTTGCAGTAAGCAGAATTAGCACACCAACAGTGCATAAACAAATTACATTTATGTTAGGGTGACAATAGTTCTAGAGTTCCTGATCACTTAAAAAAAAAGTATTAGTAATTAGTAACATATGTTTATTCAAAAATATATTGTTACATTATTTGGTAAAAGCTAATTTACTTTTTATCCTAATATGTTTATACAAAAATTTGCACAGTCGTCTACCCTAATCCTGCGGGAAGTAATGCTTATACCTGCATAATAAATTAAGAAACCTTGATCCCTCCGAACCCTCTCATTATCTCGGTCAAAGTCTACATTGTATCAAATTACTTAGCATAAGCTTTGATACAATATTAATAAGGTGAATTTGATAAGGCACGCGTGTATAAAATATACATATATGACATGTATAGTAAAAGGAATATATTTGTAGGCTAAATATATACTAAGTATCTATCATGAACTCTACGCAGCCGCTCTGTCTTCTACCGCATTTATCACGAAGAGTGTACAGATGAGTTGTTCGGATTATTGTGACTGAGTTTCGTCATCGGACGTCGAGGCAGAATACAAAATTCCACTTGTATCACCACAAAAGGGCATTAAAGGCAGTTTGTGCCAAACACCACATGTGGAACCAGATGACTAAAGTATTGCCTAACTAATTCGACTTACGGTGCTTCAAGAAAAGAGCGTACCTATTCATAAAAGGCTGGCAATACCGAAACCTCTGGCATTAAGAGTGTCCATGGGCGGTGGTATCACTTACTCCTACCCGTTTGCATAGTGTTCTATTTAAAAAATATGCTGAAATCCGTGAATGTACGTGATAATTAATATATGTCATGTCATTGATGAGGCTATATAAAAGAAAAGTGCCGTTTTAGGCTCTATTGCTTATTGTCTGTAACTAATTTAATTAAAAATTAAATTAACTTTATTCATATAGGTAACCAAGTACACTAGAACGGTGACAGAAAATATGTTAAATTAATTCTAAATTTACATTTCCTACCAGTTCACAAGCCAAGAGCGTAGCGGTCAAGAAAAACTGGCTTAAAACTTCTCCCCTCTCTGAATCTGAATTTCGTTACAATTTGGACGCCTACTTTTTGTAAACAAAAAAAAACTGTTAGTTTATATCATCACTACATAGTATAAAACAAAGTCGCTATACACATTGAAAAGGTCTACAGAAAAGTCCGTGATGGTATATGTCGCGTATATTATCGGAGCTTTCCAGCGACGGAAATAACAATCTTATATATAAAATTCTTGTGTCACGTGGTTAGTAACCGAACTCCTCCGAAACGGCTCGACTGATTCTCATGATATTTTGTGTGCGTATTGGGTAGGTCTGAGAATCGAACAACATCTATTTTTCATCCCCCTAAATTTTTTTATTTATTTTCTAGACAAAAATTTTCGTTTTTTTTTTACGACACACCATACAAAAATACATGCAACCCTAAATTTTCACCCCTCTACAATCATCCCTTATATTTTTTTGTTAATTATAACTTTAATTTTTTGGCACAAAAACATGGCAAAACAACGTTTGCCGGGTCAGCTAGTACATAATAAAAACCTGCTTTTCATCAGCATTGCACGAAGCTGGGGCGGGTCACTAGTCTAAAATAAAATAAAAAAGCTAAACGATGTCACATGCCGCTAGTGAACATGTTGAGCCCGCCACATATTCGAAATTTAAAACCGAATACCCAACACGATTATCAGAATCGTATTTGAATTGATATTTTCGTTTGAGACGCAAATAGCGATACTACGTGACTCTGGGGTAAGCACGATCGATTTGAGTATAACAACGTTGAAAATCTTAAACAAAATCTTTATTTATTAAAATCGGAAATTTTTGTATACCGAAGGCCTGATAAACTGGTTGGTTGTTCAGGCATTCTCCACCGGTGTACGCCGTAAATTCTGGCATTTTTATTGATAGTTAATTAAATTCATATCTAGTCCCATAAGTTCGGTTACAAATTAAAATTTACATTTTTTTATGAAGTAATGTAATATTATTTAAATTTAAACCGTCGTATTTATAAAAGTCTCAGCAAAATATTTAAAAAAAATCTTCTATTCGGCCACCTTTGGCTTTAATCTTGGCCACGAATCTATGAGTTACAAACTGTTCCCAGGGAAGTTCCGTCACTACTTGCTCCATGATTTTTAATAGACTTAATGTGGACCTGTCGTGTGGTCCTGTTCTTTAAAACTGGCTTTAAGTTGAATTCTAAAGAGTTGAGGACTGCGCTAGATGAGTCTTCAGCTCTTATAAAGTCCAGAGATTGGTTTCAAGTTGGGCTTGGGTAGTTCGTGCCTTGTGAGGAGAATCCTGCTGGAAATTCCACCATATATTTTAAAAAAGTGTATTGCTGAGCGAAGCTGATTGTGATGGAGACTCTGTGGACTTCCCCACCCAACGGTTATAGGACATTAAGTCAAGTGATCCACTGAATCCGGACTTAAGCAATATACGATAGATTTGTCTTTGATTTATAAGATAAACAATATCCAAGGTTGATTAAAAAAACAAAAAATAGAAACGCGAAAACCAATTAATCGACTTATCTCGATATTTGGAAACCCTTTATAGCAATTTTGAGAGAGAATAAACATGAATTTCATATTTCACGTGTCCACTCGTTTTCCGTTTTCCAACTCGTTAGCCCATTCGATGAATAATCGATATCCACTTAGTCATTGTATTAGGTCAGCGAGAGGGTTTGGAATTTTGTTATATTGAATCACTGTTTTATAGTTTCTTATTATTAAAATAGTCAGTGAAAATAAAAATAAATCAGTGGCCCTACAACCTCTTTAAGTCTTAGGGCCTCAGAATCTGTTTCTTGATCATTGTTAAATAAGTCTAGACTAATTGGGTCTAAGACATATCGCTAGTGTTAAATGCGCACAAAGAACGAAAGTCCATTGGTGCACACCCGGGGATGGACGTACGACCTCTGGGATGAGTGTCGCACTTTGATACCACTAGGCCAAAATTAATTATTACCAATTCTTAAAAGGATGGGTACGTTCTATAAACACAGTTACTTTAACAGCTTATGACTATGTTAAATAAATAAATATATACTGAACTAACTAGTCAACAATATATTAGGTATAACCCAATATTAGTGTGTACTACGGTATTTCAACCGATTTTTAAGGACTTAGGGTATAGTACTGGGAACATGGAAAGAAATATATGTATGTAATTCCTTGTGTTAAAATTTCATAAAGACAAACTTGCAGTACCTTTAATATATATTGTAATTACTTAATTATATCGTAAAACTTGTATTGTATTATATTTTCAAACTAATATTAAATTTAATACACGTTAAGAGTTACTCTATGTTTCAAGCGTGTAAAGAAATGTTACATCCATAAAAACTAAAAAGAAAAGACGCCATCTTGACAGATCGGAATGACAATCACTATTTCGCGCCATTATAATTTTAATCTGTTATTTTAACATATAAAATATAATTTAAACATACATTTATAACATTTAAATCATAAATGTTTGTTTAAATTGACCGGATATACACCGAACATTTTTATGTATATATTTGTAGTGTGTTAGTGATTTCTTAATCAAGGCGAGCCTGCTCTTGCGCAAATGACCGGATGATCTATTCACGGCTTACTGGAATCTTGTCCCAAATTCGCGGTCATCTGACTCAGTCTCAGTTATATTTAACTTCTATCCTTCCATTGTGTATTTCAAAAGCCCCACTGTTTTGATGTAAGCCTCAATAAGACTATAGACAATATCGCTTAGTTGCTCGGTGACAGTTTTCATTCATCTTTAGACATTTGAAAAGAAGTTTCTGGTAATAAAAGAATAGCAATTAAGTACTTAGTAAATACATTTTAATAATATTATAAATATTTATATTTATTCACGCAATTTCGCCGATCCATTCTGGGAAAGCCTGAAGAACCAGATGGAAAATGTACGTTTCCCACAGGAAATATTTTTTGTCAAAGAATTTGACTATTGACCGATTGGCGTTTTAGACCTGCCAGCTTCTATTCTACAAATTTTTATGGGTATTCACGGAGACAAATATTTTAAAATTGCTTCAAAAAAGTTTTGACAATTGTTAAAATAATGTACAACTGTAAAAAATATTTAACAATATTTTTTAACTCTTTTTATTCACAAGCGCTAATCTATTACAGTCAGTAATTAATATGAATAGTAAATTTATCACAACTCGTCCAAGATGACATTTACAGTGTAAGAAATAATTGAACGACAGATTAATATATATATATATAGTAAGAAATTAACAAATAAAATTACTAAAAATAACCAAATTAAATTACACGAAATTAACCACAATTTCAACAACAATAGTAACGTCCTATATCTAGTGCGAGCGTCGAAGAAGTGCGCCCGACCATACAGCGCGCCGTGCTTATATAGCCTGAAAACCAGTTTAGTCCAGTATACCCCACTGCTACACGTCACTTGACTTTTTACAGCTTATTCGGCCTCTCCTGACGACGGTGCGTCCTCGCCCGTGTGATGATAGGCAGGTTGGCATGTTGAAACTTGACCTGCTGATGACTCTTGTATCACGTGCGGTGGTTGTGGTGAAGGACTATCGTCATCATCAGCGCCACCTAAAAATTACATGATTTTTGTTATTATAACGTTAAATTAACATAACTTCATCGAAAGTAAGAGCGCATCCATTACTTTCGACACAACATTAGTTCAATTTTTTTTTACATAGCAAGAGCGTCTCCATTGCTTTCAACAGTAAGAGTGACTCCATTACTGTACATCACACTAAGCAAGAGCGACTCCATTGCTTTAACAGTAAGAGCGACTCCATTACTGTACATCACACTAAGCAAGAGCGAATCCATTGCTATTGATAGTAAGAGCGACTCCATTACTATCACACAAGACTCCCGCAGGTCTTTACCAAAATAGGTACTACCTATATGATAAGCAGTCCTAATAAAATTACAGTTCTCACAAACATTTATCAACATACATAAGTTTTGAAAAGGCAAGTAAAAATTACTTACTCTCAAAGAATGCGGCACACACATCAGGGGTCCATTCCCCGCGCCAGGGCAACATGTATTCCGCGGCAGCTTTACCATAAGAACCAGCGACTAATTTTAGTTCATATCTGTCCTGCCACAACGTCGCTAAAACCACATATGGTCCGCGCATACAGGAGTCTAGCTTACCAACAGCTTGGCACAAATGCAAAATCGCCGCCATTGAAATGCACACCCTTGCGAGTCAACCTCGCAAAGCACGATGTCTTCATATCTTGACCATTGCTAATGACTCGGCATAGATACTCGATCTCCGTAGTCTGAAAGTTACATTTTTTTTTTTTAAATTAATGGAAAAGCCTGCCTGGGTCCCTTACCCTTACCCCCATCTCTGACACATCATGTAATGTACCTAAACCCTCTTCTATTGTTTTACTAGGTAATAATACGTCATATACACAATTACAACACACAAGGGCTCTGCCTAATCTATGTAAAATCGTAACGTATTTGATATAATTCGTTGATATACAACCTGTGCATTACCTAATTCTTATGGCATCTTTATGTACTCATAATGACCCTCAGGTGTTACGAATCTCGGGAGTGGTGTCGATTTTTTTTATTTAATTTTATCTGGTGAAAGCCAGTAGCCATATCAAGGCAAATATAATAGGTAGCTTTACCTAGCCAAACAATATGGTCCTCAATTAACGGAAGCGGGTATTTTAACTGTCATTGAGTTTTAAGTTTAAAGTCGACACAAAGCCTATCTGAATCGCTTTTTTTCTTTACAAATCTCTATCTCTAATTATTTATTGATTTAACACATCTTTTATGATATCTCTAACGCGTAATTTTTCATCATACGACATTTTATAAGGGCGGTAAACTGTAACTAATTTAGCCTACCGCTCGACTCGGAACGCTGTCGAACAAAACAGTCCTCCGTTTTATGTCCTACCTTCTTACAAAATAGGCAAATAATTTTGATATGAGAACTGCCTTTTATCTAAACTTGAATTGTTTGTAGATTGGGTCTCTGGTGCGGTTTCACACAGTTAGTTTTTTTTTTTTGGACACAAAATTTGTATATGACCAATTTCCCCACATGAAAAACATTTAATATTAGACTGAAAATTATCTCGTTTTCGGGAATTATCTCGCAAATTTGGCCTTATAACGTGATTTTGTATTATAGAGCGCGGTTCTAGGGGCTTGGTATATAATGAGAGGAATTTAACTAAGCCTTCCGATGATAAATTAGCACTAGTCGCGACGGCGCGAACTTGTGGGTCCTTAATACCCCAAATAACTACTACAACAATTAACTCTTCACTCATTCCTCGTACAACACGCAATACGTGAAATAACTATCAGAGTCTGTTGTCATTACGTCGAATAAAATATTTGCTATGTCTACTCGCTACGGAAAAAGCTATTTAAATTCTCTCAACTATGATCATTACTAAGCCACTCATTTAGCCACACTTTAGCCTCCCCTTTCAAACAATATCGAATCAGAGATACACACTCACAGTCATCCCAATAATTAGACAACCGCGCAGTCTTCCTCCTCACACCATATATCGAAATATTTGAAAGACGGATCAAAATTAGAAATATAATTGGAGTTAGATCTTACCAGAATTGTGCTCAACGCACTTACTAGTTTGTCGGTCACCTGATTAAGTACCAGATCAGTGCTTGACTCTCATGCGCTGCTTGAACTTGGCACCGGAGCGTTCTCAGTACCATTGTGCGAACCGTCAGTACCAGGTGGTAACGAGTGTCGCTTACGGAAGAAAGCAGCAGACCCGATGGTGTTGCGCATGTCGGTGTAAAGGGCCGATCCCCTCGCGGTGGTGTTGCTGAGCACTGTTGTGGTGACACCACTGGTGGACATAGCTCAGTCGCTTGCGTCGGTTGACGGTTTAATATCGACTGTAACGTTTCTTCAAGCCCAGAGACGGGCACACCGTCTTTTTACGTGTTTTTACGTGTTCACCGCCTACCCTCCATTATTTTTATTAAACGTATATCACTCGCGTTTCAAACTGACTAAAATAAAACCACGTGGGCGTTAATTTAAACTAATCAGAAATGAGAACGAATCCCACTACTGAAGTAAGAAATTAACAAATAAAATTACTAAAAATAACCAAATTAAATTACACGAAATTAACCACAATTTCAACAACAATAGTAACGTCCTATATCTAGTGCGAGCGTCGAAGAAGTGCGCCCGACCATACAGCGCGCCGTGCTTATATAGCCTGAAAACCAGTTTAGTCCAGTATACCCCACTGCTACACGTCACTTGACTTTTTACAGCTTATTATATATATAAACGTACACAAAATATTACCAGTAGGTACTATTATTATAGTCTCAGAAAACCTTCATTGTAGATAATACGGAGTATTCTATTTCGTTTTTATAGTAGCGTATAACGCATTCTAAGAACACTGGTACTTTATTTGATGTAAACCTACTCCCGCCAATTACAGCTGAAGTAATTCAGTTGATGAGACAGGAACAAATTACGGTATTTTACCACAGACTAATACGCGATAAACGCGGAGGCATTTTTATGTTCATACAGAAACAAAAACCTAAACACAGAATTTTATCTTTTCTATATAGAGAAAAACACCAATACAAATAACTTCTGGTTTTTGATAGTCAATGTTGTGTTTATCAAAGCGGATTTTTTTTGTTCTTGCGAACTCCATTAGTAAGTTTCGTTTTGTTCTATATTTAAACGTTTTAGTCTTGACTAACTGACTGAGGTTACTAGAAGAATCAATTGAAACTGTAAGTAGGATATAGCGTTTGTATATAATACAGTTCACCGTTTACGAGTAGGTCAATTAGTATGATTGAAACATACTACAAAGTCCGTATAGAATTATATACATCATATAAATGCACTTTAACGAAAAATCTTCTTTATTAGTGGTGAATAACAATCCTTTCATATACATGAAGATTCATTCTAGTCTCGCAGTGGAAGCTGATTGAAAATGGAGAATGGAGTTTGGATTAAAAACGAGAATTCTAGATTGTATCTGAGACCACTTGATAAACAAAGTTTATCCTGAAACGAAATTAGGGACTGCATCACCATAGTTTAAATTTCGTGATGATTTTTATCAGTATATAATTATACTTAATCACTCACATCTCTACAAAGTGTCCAGTGATTCTTAGGGCGACCTACTGGTCCACTTGGCCGGTTCAGATAAACTTACTTTACTATGTTGGCCCATAAGCTCAAGTATTCATGAAGCAACCAACGTATAGAACCGTTGATTTATATATCCCAAACTATGCTTAGATATACAAGTGGTAAATTAAAATCATTCAATCTTTTAATAAAAGTAATTATTTATTTATTTATTTTGTAATCCTACAGCTAACGTACATTATATATAATTACAAACAAATATACTGAAAATATAGCCACATATGGAATACATGATACGGGAACAAACAAACAAAAAGTATTTAATACATTTAACTAATTGTGATTTAATTTATTTAACTAAGCCTAATTTGGTTTTGTTGTGTAATAAACTGTTCTTCTTCATAAGCATAATTTTGGGTAAACCTACATATTGTCTATAATATTGAGAAAAAATTCATACCATGTCTAATATTAAGGCAAAATTCATGAAGCTTTTGTACGTACAGCTTGCAATATTGTATGAGCCTCTGTATTGATTTTCGCCTGTATTAGAACCGATATTCAAGAGCATAGCGCAGTAGGTGCCGTATTGTAAAGAGTCTAAAGAAAATCTTAATTTGCTTTATAAAGTTGAATTATCTCTAGTAAAATTTCTTAGCTACGGTTAGAGAGCATTCTTAAACATACTAAAGTGTATAATGAAAATATTTAACAGTACAGTGTTGTTTGTGTGGGTACTAGTAATACTTATAACCAATTTGGAATTGTACAATAGGGTTGCCTGGAAGAGATCGCTTGTTAGCGATAAGGCCGCCCGTTGCATCCCTTGTAATTTATATATATTGTGTTATTTGTATTTCTTTAGCAACGAAGTGTAAATAAATAAATAAAATACAGGTCGGCAACGCACTTGCGAGACTTCTAACTGTAACCCCTCTAAGAGTACACACTTCTCCATTTTTAATTGATCATGAAAGAAAACCTAGATCAGCTTTCTATATCAGATTAGTGAGACTCACAACAACAGGTTATTCCCCAATGCCGCAATAAAGAAGTGACGAAAAAAATACCAGTACACGTAAATGATTTATGAAATTAATCGTTTCAATTATTATTTATTTCTGCTCATATGTTTTGATAAAGTTATCTTATATCCCCGTTTCATGTGCTTGGAACTATGTACCTGTCCTTAACAGAGTGAAATCTATTAAAGATCTCAGGAAAATTGGGTCAGAATGGTTGCCTTGCCTTTAATCCTTTTGATAGATATATAAAAACTATTATGTAGTCAAATTGTACTGTAGCTATACTTGAATATCACATCAACTAATAAAAAAAAACATATTTCAATAGAATATTTCTGAAACTAAAATAATATTTTTCTTCGTCTATAATGGTCCGAGTGTTATTCTAATAGTTAACGTTTACTAATAATTGTCTAGCAAGTCGTAAAACCATATGTTTATGTGTTATTATTGTCTATGTTATCTGTATTTTTCCATGTTAAAAACTATGTAATCTGCATAAAGATTTTTCATTATTTTCTGACGAAATTTATTAATTGATATTTGTATGAGTAGTTTTCATGTGGAAGAGAATCTTTAGAAAATAAAATTAGCATGTTTTCGAGTATGTACTCCATAATCAGAATTACGTTAAGTATCTCCAACGGCCAAATAATTTGTCTCTCACGCCATCGGATTCCAATCCTTCCAAACCATATCTTTAATTGACGAACTGAACATTCTCGGCTATTCGTCTACAAAAAATCTTCTTTAAATAACTAATGTTATATTAATAAGTAAGGGATTTTTATTCTTCCTTATTTAATTAATAATTTAATCTTTGGAAACATTAAAATAACCCAGTCGGTTCTTAAACAATATGGCTGGATGTGAGTAAAATTCAAGCAAAATTCCTTATTCAATATCTGCGTTGATTAAAGTTTGTTCTAAGCGTGATTCGTTTAGACTAAAATTAACGTATATTTTCTTCCTTGTAATTTCTGTTTAGACGGAGCGTCTAGACAAAAAAACATTTCGTATATAGTCTGCTAATACGAAAAGTTTTAATTAGGTACAAAGATTACTTCTTAGCAACACAATATCCATCGTACGAATCTGTTATTGACCTAATCAAAGGGATTCGCCGATTCTACTGAATATAAAAATAACAATGGCCATTCGTATTTAAAAAAGATTTTCCTTTCAAAAATTCTTTTTTCGTGAATGCCATTCAACTGACTCAATTTTAATATACATTTTATGCCTGATTTAAGAAGGCAACACATTCTGAATCTATTTCAGTCACATTATATATGAGCTTGTGAGAACCTTATTATTTTAACTAATTATTGTCTTTGGTAAGATTTAAGACGAGGGCAGACGATTCTTTGCAGGATGTAGCGAATAAAATTCGTAGAGTATACAAATTGTATGGAAAATACAAAATAGTTATCTTTGGGGATAGACTATTACCCCAATTCATAAAGTGCTATTCCGTCTCTTTTTAGCAAATTGTTTTTACAACTGTCATGAAAAACATAAGACGGTGTAATTAGACTACATTTTTCCTAAATGTAATTTCATGTCTGATTTTTATCATAGGTTATTTCTACATCCTCGAATGCCACAATCTTCTTAGAATTTCCGTCCTAAGTCGGTTAATTTAATTTGTACGAAGTTTTAAAGCGTAGTTGTAGGCCCTAGATTCAATTTTGAGTTGTTTGATAAAGCTTTAAAAGATTCTATATGTGAATTACACAATGGGAGATTATAAAGCCATAGGGCATAGAAGTACGAGTGCAGTGGTATTCGCTCATCCCAAACCAAACGATCTTGCACAAGTGTTGTGTATGGTGATGGTAAACTTCGCGAGGTAGCCATGTCTCGGATGCTCAAATAATAAAAATGTGTGGCATTCGGGGACTGCCGCGGTAAAGCTCTTGCATAGCATTTTTTACCACCTTATACATTATTTATTTAGTTTTTACTTATGCATTATTTTTTTTCTATGTATATTAAATCAATCTACCACTCTATCAGACTATGTCACCTATCTCGTCAGAGAGATGTGAATACGCAGTACGCCTTATGTCCCGCTCTAACGCATATTGGCCGCACTTATATTTCGTCATCGTGTGTTAGGTTTTTTTCGTTACGGAATTTCTTGATTCGGTCACCGCGCTCAAAGCGATAAAATCTATTGCATAGATTTGATTAAAAAGATGCTTTGAAAAAAAATTGCTTAAAAATTTGAGGTATATAAATACATCACTTACTCCACAAAATCTTTTGTAAGAAACAGAACCACCGTTATCAACTTAAAAGCGTCATCTTAACTTTTCAGATAATATAATAGGCAGGATATTTAAGATAAGAAAAAATTGTAAAAATTCAAACTGTGTTTGAAAATAATTTTTAATGTTATTACAAACCCGAAACTCCCCTGTCGCATAAACCACAAAATGTCTGAAGAATATTCAAGTGTTCATGAATAAAATAATTCAATTTAGCCTACATTTGCTGGCGTTTTCCATTTTATAAATATTTAAAATTGACACAAGTTTGCCATGTGAATGTTTTATTTTTAAAAATGTATTAGATACTACTCAATCCTAGAAGTAGTATTGTATATAATGTATAGCCGAGTTAATCCCATTGCCGTTATAGTTTTTAAGAGCTTCGAAAAACTGCATTGTTTCCTTTTGATAGGTCGCTACACAGTACACAATGTGAATAGTTGAGATTTATTTATATATTCATACGACACTTTAGAACATCTAAAATCTAAACAATCGTATCTTATTAATCTGAATTTGTATGTTTTCGTTGAAGGTATTATTTTTATCCGAACAAGCACGCCAAGCAATGAATTTGCAATTGTGTTAAATTTATCAACCAATATATCAATTTATTTGTATAAGAAAATAGGGGTTTAGGTACTTACATTTTCCTTGTACTGTTAAAATGCATATTACATCTATACCCTTGTACATTGTATACAAATTGGTAAATGGTCTAATACAGATCAATAACCTCTCACACGACGACAATGTTGTAGTCCACAACATTGTCGTTCGTATTCATTTAATTCAGCAGAATTTTCAAAATTCTGTCTCAAAAGTCCTAGGAGTTGAGGCACCTCTCATTCGAATTCTTTGCGATATAACGGAGTAAACAGTAATTATCCGAAGCTGGGATATATTCAATAGTGGAGTGATCAATTTTAAAGAAAGTATTGTTTAGTGCCTATCCCATACCTAAGCCACTATTTTGCTGGATTCTTTTTCATGAGAATAAGCAAACATTACCACTATTATTATTCTATTGTTAACCAAAATGCCATATATTTTACAAAAAAGCTTAGTAACGTATACTGTTAATAGAATATTATGTATAATGTATGTATGATGGTACTCTTCAACAAATAATTATGTATGCTAGGTATCACCACAAAACAATAAGCAACGGACTTTACCCAAAACTGGGTTCGATTCTCGGCGAAATAATGGTTTCTATCTGCTGCTATACTGTATTAATTAAAGTGTCGCAATGCGGCTACCCCGTGCCATTTTTCAATGGTCTTGATGATGTCACAACTACTGGGTAGTCAAGCAAATAAGTACTGCATTCCTACAACTGCTATTTTCACTGAATATATATTATAAAGCTGTAGAGTATTGGATCGTCCATTGTTAAGAAAATCTATACCATATATGAGATTCCTCTACGACCGAGTACAGGTTGGTAATATATAACAGCTAGTAGATAATAAACCATTCGTAAGTGTTACGAATCGTAACACGGCGCATTTTACAAATCATTTAAATCTGCAGCTGGTAACAAATTATGCGAAAAAAATGTTGAAGTCGAATGCTTATCAATATAAAACTTGCTTTATGAATTGAACGCCGTCTTCTTAGTCATCATCTGCCAATCAGGACTTCGATTGAATACGAAAAGGGGACACTGTTTGGATTATTAATATACTTATTTAAAGGATTAATAAAAACCGCTTCAGTAGGTATACACGCTAAGGGTCTGTTTCACAATGTCCGGATAAGTTCCAAATAAGCTATTTATTACTTATTGGTAGAATAAACGGTATTTTTGCGTTTCACGACTGTCAGATAGCGTTAATCGTCATGAAATGCCAAGTATCTTATTCGGAACTTTTATCTTTCGAATAATTTATGTGTTGCATAGCTATTTGGTACTTTACCCATACATTTTGAAACAGGCCCTTAGTCTCCAATTAATTTACAAGGAATTTACTGAGTTCATTATATTATTCTGACACAATAGCACGAGTCTCTTACAATTAAGTAATAAATATCACGTAATTGACACGCATAATACATATCT
Source organism: Pieris rapae (assembly GCF_905147795.1). Lineage (NCBI taxonomy): Eukaryota > Metazoa > Arthropoda > Insecta > Lepidoptera > Pieridae > Pieris > Pieris rapae. Next base: position 2,647,937 of record NC_059511.1, on the reverse strand, counting down.
ATACTTACATAAAAGAATTATTAAGTATTTTAATTATCGTATACAAATATTAATTCTTAAGTCCTAAGGCTTTTAAATAGTTGATATGAACTAACTTTTCTCTTCCGTTATAAAGAAATCTGCCTGAATTTGCCATTCGTAATAATAATATGTAATTAAGACATGTTTTTCTTTCTAGCTCTATCGTTACACCGCGCCGATAGCAATCTTGAGCCGATCAAACCTTATATTAAATACCAATGTAATTATGAAGATGCCTCCTACGGGTCAGATATTTCATTAGATATCTAATTGCATATAACCCTCTAAGAAACTAGATTTCGGATTAGGAAATTCTAGACCAGAATTGGTTTAAAATTTCATTTTTATTCGTACAGTTGACGAATTCTATTGCTCAATATAAATTTATTACCTTTGGCGCTTCCTTTGCACTGTATGTAATTAATTATGCATTTATTTATTAAAAAGTCATTATATAAAGCTAACTTAAGGCAAACAGAGGCATCACCTAGGTGGCTAAATGTCTTCCATGGTCTTCTTCAGTAGACATTTTCTTGTACGAACTAGCGAACTGTTGAATCGTCTCGGCGGGTGTCTTTCCTGGAAGATACGGCCTTCGAATGTTTAAAAAAAGAGTATCCATGGGCTGGGACGATTGCCCTTTATGGGCGTCCCGTAGACTTGATGCCTATCCTTTAAAAAAAAACAAATTAATACAAAATATCTATGAACACAAAAATGTTACTCGAGCAGATCATTCAAAACATATTTATCAAAGTCAATTCAAAGTCATAGTCAAAAATAATTTATTCATATAGGTAACATAATCTGATTAAAGCCAAGAGGCTGATTGCAGGTGGAAAAAAATAAAAAGAAATAAATAGGTAACATAATGTACACTAATGAACGTCAAAAAAAGAAAAGAAATTTAAAATGATTGTAATTTTACATTTACTGCCAGTTTTCAAATCAAGGGCGTAGAACGGGAGAAGAACTGGCAATAAACTCTCCGCCACTCTTTTTAATCGCCAAGATTTTTTTTTACACAATGTTTTTAAGGAGCTGCTACCATTACACCATGTTCCATATGACATCTTGAGTAATAAAGAATAATGAAATAAATTAAAAACACAGATTTGTCCTCTATCAGCAGGAGGCATGGTGAAATAGGTGCACGCACTTACATACTCGTGAGAACAACACGCAAATACGTAGTATGAACGATTAATATCACCGCATACACGAATTCAAGTACGACCAGTCACCAAATATACAAATCAACAGTTAGACACCCAGTTATACAAATCGACTTATTTTCAAAAGAGTTAAATGAGCTGGTTATATATTTTAATGCTTCAATTAAAATATAATAATTTAGTGCATTAACAGAGTTGTTTATAATAACACGAACATGGAATTAGTCATTCACTATGAATTTATTTTATCTTATTTAAATCTTTCCTTCATTTTGTAACCGGAAATGTCTTAACACCTCCTTCCGGATTCCTCCATTACTCTTGTTTATCGCCACCAAAAACGGAGAGAACGTGAGATATTTCACACTTTTTTATTACAATTGTGTTTCAAATTAATGTTTCTTTATTTATAACCGCAAGGCCCGGTACTCTGTAACTTCCAAGAATCTATCTTCAATGATCCCAAGATCGACATCAACAATACATTCTATTCTTCTTTCCCAGCCCATGGACATTCTAACATTTCTTTCACTAATTCCCTGCCTATATTGTCGTAGATATAAGTAACGTAATAGGTGGGCTGAACGGTTCGTAATCTGACACATAGATGGCGCTACTATTATTAAAAAGATTTGATTTCAGGTTAGCCCTAACATTCAAAACTGTTCTTGTTCATGTATTTTGAGTAAAAAATATGTTCTTTTGTGTATCATTAGCAATTGTACTACTTATTTGATATTATATTTTTTCGAAATTTCGTAAGGAAATCGTCATCGGAAAGTTATTGACCGGCCCAGAGCCTATTTGAAATAAATTCCAGAATTAAAACCTCGTTCGGGGTTTTTTAAATCGGTTTAAAGTGTTACGAAGGACAGTGAAATCGCTCATTCTTTTTTAACACAAACAAGCATAGTATAAGAGATTTAGGGAATTTGTAATGCAATTTAAAAAATAAAACACGGATATCTTTACCGTTTTGATACAATTTGTTAAAAAGCATACCAACAAGGAAGTCACGAATTCAATATATCTCGTGATATTTGTGTCACAATGTATTTAAGTGTGTATTTTGTGTTGTTAATAAGGAATTACTTTAAATATGTCTTGTTATGAGTAATGGCAAATATTTTCGCTGATTTTGTTAACTATACAGCTATTTTACTAAAATTTCAATTATAATAATAGTAATCATACATATACAATATTAAAATATATACGTATTTCTGAAATAATATTCTTTGATTTTTTGTCTTAAGTCCCGCGGCCATAAATAATAACTAGGTAATGTTAGAAGAGCTCTCTTGGCTTAAAATATTTAGAACTATCCCTACGGTAGAATACCTGGCGAATCTTAAGGGCGTGCAGGGCTGGGGTGATCTTAGTGGATGCGGTCTCGCAACCCCTCAGAATAGCAGAGGGATTTGATGCAGCCCCACAATCCCCGTGTCAAGCTCGAATTCTATGCTACGGGCATGCGTAAGCGCATTTTCACCTCAATAAAAAAACAATATTCAGAATTAAAAAATGTTAACAAAACGCTTAGCTTTTTTTTAAATGTTGGGAAATTAATTAACTGACGCCCGCGTAACAAAATGCTTAGCCTGATGCAACCTTCTACTGGTGATTATTTAAAACTATAATGCCTGAGATTACATACAAACTTAATAAAAACTGTGTAATACACAGATAACACAATAAAGTATAAAATGAAATTACCAATGGTAAATCCGTTCGTGATTGATGTTCCAATTGGGAAATTAACTGCAGGTTCAATTCTAACCCTTGGGAACTAGGCCCGAAATATTTCAGGCATTTCTGGCATTGGAATTATCTAATTTGTACATAAAAAACTGAACCTCATTTTATATACTTATCTTCTTTTAATTATTGTACTCGTTTGTCACTTTTTGTCAGATTATTTTCTGTAATTGAGAATGATTTAGACTTTTTAATAACGGGGTTTGGATATTTTGAGTATAAACGCGATAATTAACGTTCATATATATGAGTTAATGGGAAAAGCAAAATTGTGGCAATTTAATCTTAGTGTTGTTTAAAATATATTGAAAAATGCAGTCTTTTGACCCTGTTTACTGGAGAAGCTTAGCTAATCACATTTACTTCGCTTCTATCCTAAAATGATATGAATGCTTTAACTAATTATGTATTATCTAGTTCTTACATCGCTCAACGAATTAGTAGATAATTAGAATTAGAACATTAATGGTACACTACCACAGGAACCAAACTTCTTAAATTTGTTTAATTTTCTGTTTATTAATTTTTATTATTACTCTGTAAGTTAAGAAAATTGTAAATACTGTATTATTTGTATTGCCATTATCGTGAGTGAATTATAAGTAACCTCACTTAAACCTATTAAAGAAAAGTCTATCGTCAAAAAGCTCTTTCTTGATAACTCCAGTCGTTCTAGAACATGACTTAATGTTATAATTTGCGTCATTAAAACGCTTCTACTTAGCGTCGTATAATTTGAAATTTCACCTATCTGCATCATCGGAGCACTCGATGGCCCTTGAGTTTCTTTGGCACCGACCACTTCGCACGTCTTTGAACCAAAAGATTATCGACAACACTTGACTATGGATTTGGAGACGCGCGTCTACTGCGTTTTACTTCAGTTTTATAGCATATACAGAGTAATAAGTAGTTCTAATGACATTAAAGTGTTGATCTGCTACTTTCATATCGTAGGTTCCATCCCCGACTGTGCAAACATATTCTTGCTATCTACGGCCACATTAAACACTTGCTCGTAAGGTGAAGAAACCTCGTGAGGAAACCGGTGTGCCTTATACCCAGATAGCCAATAGTGTGTGTAAGGCAAAGTAGGTTGATCACATTTTTGTCTATTAGAAATGATCACAAAAAAGATTCAGAAATCTGAGGCCCTCGCCTCAGTTGGCGCCCTAGTAATGTAATGGCATTAAAATTCTTTATGATCTATAATAATAATAGAATATTAAATTAATGTCTTTTTTAAGACATTTAACAATAAACATATCTAAGAAATAAATAATTCTAATAATTGCGTAGTTTTATATAAATATTTCGAAGAATTTGTGTATTTCATATTGGAGAGACTACAAACCTTAACAGTATCGTGTAAATTGAACCAATTTGACTTAGGATCCTTCAAGAAAAGAGCATACAAATTCTTAAACGTCCGATAACGCACTCGCTAGCCCTCTGACATTGAGATTGATAGAGAGTGTCCATGGGCGGCGGTATTACTTAACATCAGGTGAGCCTCCTGCCCGTTTGCCTCCTGTTCTATAAAGAAAACGACTGAGATGAAAATATAACCTAGATAACAGAATACCGCTCCATCATAGACAATAATACCTGTTTAGTATTCTAAAGTCAAACGTTAAAATAAATAAAAAGAGAATTGCAACATTTACAAAGCCCGCAAATACAAACACATCACCAATACAAATATTCAAAGTAGTAAAGTTAAATTGAAAAGAATGAAAGGCAGAAGCGATCTGGAGCGAAAGTTAAATAAAATTGTGACTCTTCCGACACTTGTATCATTTTATTTATTTTTGTAATTGAAACTTAGTGCTAAGTTACTTCTGTAAGAACTTTAACTTAAGTACTTGTTTGTATCTTTCTGTCAAAATGTGTTTTCACAACTGAGCGTTTTATTAAGGTTAATTAAAACGCAGCAGCCCATGGACACTCGCGAGCCCTTAGACCATGTACTTGATAGTGATACCGTCGCCCCCATGGGCGACTGGGTACTGTCAAGTACATAAATGCTTTTATTGCTAAACTCTACTGACTCACTAGGTTTACTTTGTAAGTGAAACCAGGTCTGAATTTTATATGAAATACTAATCATCATAAATACCATATACACCGATTATTATTATAGATTATAGTAATAGCATATGTAGATAATAGCTACAACAGATAACAGTAATAACCATAAAAAATGGTTTATTTTTAAAATATTCCTTGATCGACTAGATCCTTTGGCACTGCGTAGAGATCTCTCCATAGTCTATTTCAATTATCATCGGACTCCAAGACTGAATGCAAAATTCTAGCCGTTTTATATTGACGTTAATGGAGCGCTTTTCGTGACACTTCCCCTCTATTAAACCAGCTGCCATTCCAGGTATTTCCAAACCGATAGAAACCTCTTAAAGAAGAGGGTTCTTTAAAGGCGTACGTACACACTTGCAAACTCACTGGTGTAACCACATAAAAAACAATAATAAAAATATTATATTGTCTAATGCAAGTGTAAAAAACCAATGAATTCGAAATTTGAATTCATGATTTTTTTTAATAAATCGTATCGTTTATGTCTAATATCAAATTAATCTCTAAATTTTTTATGCATATACAAAATCTAATTTTTGATAAAATTCAACAATTCTACGCGGAGTTTAAAACTAGAAGCTGTCCATAAACAAAGTCAATGTTAATCACTGATTACAAACTTGTATTGTTCTTTAAACTTTTGTAGCTTAGTGGTGTTAAACAAAGCTTTTGCTATACAGAAAAATAAATTTTGTTTTAGTGCCCTATTATTTAGAGCTTATTCATTTGTGCAAAAAATCCTGTATATTATTAAATATTTTATTTGGAATGTATTTTTTATGTGTGGGAGAGGTTTTAATTGGACATCCAAGCTATATATTTGCACTTGCACAGATGTTACGCCTCGACTGTAAGAAATAAATCGTTGGAGGTATTAATAAAATAAAGTTTTAATTCAGACGGTGTCGGGTATATCCTTTAAATACAGTCTTAACAGGTCTTGTTATATATTTTAAATTTACTCAATATAGTACATATCTGAACCCGACTAAGGTTATTTTGATGACAGTATTTCTATCCTTCTGAGCAGTGTTAGTTTAGTAGTTTCAACGGGTGAATTTTATCTTTGGCGTTGTAGGTTCGATCCTCGGCTGTACACCAGTAGACTTTCTAGCATGTTTATGTCCGCATTTAACACTCCTTCGCTAGGTGTATAAAAACATCGTGAGTATATCAGCCTTAGAATCAAAAAGTCGACGGTGTGAGTCAGGCACAGAAGGTTGATCATATACTTGCCTATTAGAAATGATCATGGAACAGATACGGAACTTATATATGTATTATGTATTCCTGTTCTGTTATCTTTTTTTTTCAATATAAGTTATTTTCTTTATATTTATAATGTAGGAATAAATACTAACTTCAAAGGATGAAGTGTGGAAGTTTTTCGAAAATTGGTTCGTAGTGTGAAATGAAAATGCAATTTTGGTGTCATTTCATCCGTCCGATTCGATTGCACATTTCAGAGGATTGAGGTCGAGTTCTAAAATATAAATTCGATTTTTTTCAACCCAATTTTCAGTTTGAGTAAGTTTTTTATCGCTGAATTACGCGGAAACAACGGATATTTTTAGCTGGCAATTCGCAACTAGGACGGTGATTTCGAAAGGTCAGTAAACCCTCCTTGACATTACGTGTAATGATATTTCGGGGTTTTTGCCGTTATATGGATTCAGATAGTTTTCGGTCACGTATTAACAAAGATCCCATCTTTAAATACAGTAATTTTATTTATCAATAAGTAATCTTACAGACATATACATATTAAAGAACACACTTAGCCAATATACAAAGCCAAAACAGATTACAATGCTAAACAAATTATACGTCACAGAGAACATAAGTCAATTAAATACGTTAATAAATCAAAAAGTTATATTATATAAATTCATACAGTACTGAGCATTCGCCCGAAGCTATTTATGGCCGAAAAGCAACGATGCAATCTCACTGCAATTTCAGGTAATTCTTGCTTCCGTTGCGTTACCTTGGCCTTACAAAAATAGATTAAGATTTATCTCTTTCGTGACTAGCATTATCCTTAAGATTACTCTGGAGATTTTATGCGAGGTAAAGGTACTAATTAAATTTAAGAAGTGTGAATTACATCAACTATACTGTCGATATATGCTAACGGTATTTTTGTTATTAAATAAAAATGAATCGTAAATATGTTTTTAAATTTTCTCGCGTTAGGTTCATTTTCACGTGTAATAAGAGTTTTAGATTTGCCGCCAATTCACAAAAACAAATGACAAATGAAATAATATTAGTATATAGCATTCATTTCAAGAGTTCTAAAATTGAAATTCAAAAATGTTTTCACTAGCTATGATTCTAACTGGCCAGTTCTAAGCATTTTTAGTGTTACCTACGTAGTAAAATGCTCCATATGTATGTATGTAGCTACTATGAAGGTAGGTTAAGAAACATATGAAGGAGCAATGAAGTTCCTCGAGGGCTTGTTAATAAAATAGTAATTCCAAGGAATTAAATTATTCTAATGATATAAATTTAAGTATATAAAATAATGTTAGTCTGGGCAGCAAACAACGAAGTTCTTAGTCTCAATGGTCGTGCATTCGGATTCCGACATTGAACCTATTTATATGTGTCAATAGAAAGTATTATTTTGTGTATTATGGTTAAATCAACATGTTTTAGACCCAAAACCAAATGGCATATTCTAGAAGGCTGCCCGTCTGAGTCCCGCCCTTGTTAGAATAGGACCCCTAACTACATTGATCCGGCTTGCCTTAGACATAGACATAGCCACTTGCCTATTAAATTAACAAATGATCATGAAACATACAGAAATCTTAGCCCCAGAGCTAGGACAACTAAAATAACGTATTTACAAATTATGCACAGAACTATATTAAAAGGTATAATTTACATTCTGTGGTAGGTTAATGTTTTGAATATTTCATCGTGTGAAACAAAAGCTGTTATAGTTCAACCTAACACAATGTAAGCATGATAAGCGTAAGTTGCGGGATTTTAACACCGCTATTTTAAACTCAAAAGGTTTTTTGTATGAAATTTACCCGCTTCTATAAATATGTATCTAATTTTCGGAAAGAAATATCAGAGAATTGTTGAGATTAATTTTAAAACGTTTTTTTATATTACGGTTTTATTTTAAATACATAGTTGGCGATTGAAAAATGAGGCATTTCTGGGCAATACTTTTCGTTATATCATGATTTGAAAACTGACAGTAAATGTAAATTAAGCTCCACTTTATAATATTTTCTTGTCTAAGTTTTCAAAGTCTCTGCCCTACCACAACGAGGAACCAGCTGCCCACTAAAGTAGTTCCGAACCAATTTGACTTTGGGTCAATCAAGAGAGAGCGTACCAGTTTTTAAAAGACAACGCACTTGCAAGCTTTCTAGCAATCTCCATAGACGGACCAATTAACATCAAATGAGGCTCCTGGCCGTTTTCCCCTTGTTACATTTAAACACATATTATGAATATTAATATTTTTTTTTATATAATAGGGGGGCAAACGAGCCTGCGGGACGCCCAAAAAGACAGTCGTCGCAGCCCATAGCCCACCCATTTTTATTGGGTGCGTTGCCGGCCTTTAAGGGACCAGTACGCACGAACTTTGAATTTTTGGAGGTCGTATCTCTCAGGGAAGATCCCCGCCGGTAGTCGATTCCACAGTTCGCTAGTTATGTAGTTATCTTTGGCTTAGCGTCAAAGCAAGTTAATATAATTAATAAAAGCTCTCATGCCAGTAACAGCATCAGTATGGACGAAATTATAGATAAAATTTCACATGAGACTGGAAATAGCTGCATAATGGTTCGGTTTCAAACTGAAATAGCTAACGTGTTCGCTCTTATCGTCTCGCGTTGCGTGACCCAGCTGCCCATTCTCAATACCGATGATACAATGAAATAGGAGCTCTTTTGTGAGCACATTTGCAGACTATACAATGGAATTGATATACTTCAAAAAGTACACCGCATATCGTGCTTATAATCACAACTATTTTGTTTAAAATACACTAACGCCCGAACCCAATAGTTAATCCACAATCTCAGATTGAAATTGAGTTCAGACCGTGACAGTCGATGGATCTCCTATCTGCATCCCAATAATCAAACCCTACGAGAAGAATCCATTTTTGGTGATGGGTAGAATGCAATCCCTTCGGTGTTAACACTCACATTTGTTACCAATATAAACCAAATAAAGTAAATAAAACCGTACAAATAATATTAAAATATATAGGTCTTAAATATAGTTTTTTAATTATTTTAAAAACTGGTGTAAGTTAAAATCTTAAGATAGAATATTGGCACAGTTGAACTGTCATTTTCATACAAAGGTCTATCCACATACACCGATCCAACTATAGCTTGTATCGACAGATGGCTATTACAATCAATTGATTGGTTATTGGCACACTTTAACAATATTCGGATCTGGGTTAAAAATGGATGAGATAGAGTATTGGGTGTGGGCGATAACCGACGCGTGCTCGAACTCGTAAGAAGACATTTTAGTTCCTTTTTTGAAATTCTTTATTGCAGTAGCAGTGGCATAGTACATACAGAAATGGCGGGGAATACCTAGGAATTTATGATCATAGATATAATAATAATAATAGCCTTTTATCAATTATTTTGACACTTTATCACATATTTTAATCTGTTTAAATAAACGCGTTTATAAGCAAATAATTTGTGTAAAATGTCATACTACAATCGTGTTGTTTAAAAATGCAGTGAACCACGTTTTTTAAATCTATAATAATGATGTGTGATTGAATGACACAAAGGTATGCAATGAGCGGAACAGCATAAATGGTTAATCATTATGATAAATGTTGTTATTACGGACATGTACCGATAAATGTACTTTAATAACCGCACTTTTTTAAAAGTATGTTGTATCGTAAACAAACATACATATTACAAAATTCCACAAAAAGTCTCCTTACCGCTTCTACTGTATGATTTTAGAGGAAGTTTGAGGTGTATTCATTTTAATTTTAACTTATTCAGTGTTTTCCAACTTTTTTGTGCTAAACTCCACTGTAGCCTTCTTAAAATTCTTATGTAACATATATAATTTTAAATATTAAAAAAGTGAATCGTTCCATAAGAATGAAGGTTTGTGGAAGAAATTACAAAGAAATTTTACCAATTTTGAAACACAACATATTTTGAAAACTTAATAGAAACTGAAATTCAAATTACAAATCATTATAGTGAATTTTTGATTACATTGGATATACTGATCATATATATACTGATATAAATTTATTATGACATTCATGTTGAAGAGGTTTCAAAAGAAAAAACAACTAAAATATATGATATCTTCGTGGCCTGTGTTTGGTAATTGCTTGAATTGGTATTGAAAAACAAGAAACGCGAGTTGTACCACACATTTAAAGTTTTTAACTTTCCTAGACTTATATTCAAAACTATTGAAATTCAAAAACCGCTAAAGCTTCACTGGAGAATATGTTTTAAGACTTGGTAATATGGTTTAAAACTACTGGGAAATATCAATTGATTAGCATTACAGTAGTGCTAATTACGAAAATCAAATGTAACGGCTTACAGTATTCGAAACGTCATATTAGATGAGAGATAAAGAAACATTAGATAAATAAATCTATCTCTAATTTTCACAATCGTCTCCAAAGGTTGCTGCATTTTATATATGTCAAAACCGTCTACGACGACATCGTTTAGGACAACATACCGGTTATGTTGAACGAAATCAAAGGACCCAGCTGGATTCCATTGTATTAGGTACTTAAAAACAACGTCATCGGCTATTACGACTATCGGTTTTTACGACCAAATATGAGTAGTCTTCGATGTTTTGTTATAACAGATTTTTACATTATAACTTAATTACTTTATGATATTTCGCAATTTCTATATTATTTGAAGGTGTCAATTACGAAATTAAAACTTTATTTGGCTATTGCGTCGAACATTTCTAAACAGATTTTTAAAAATTTAAATTAAGTCTCTATGAGTGACTTACATATATGTTTAGATTATGGCTTTTACACTAAAAATTTCTCAATGCCTAATAACAGTCACATATAAGTAGTATTTAATAGAACATCCCTATTCATTAATTACGTATATTTAATCACTCCATTTGTTTATATTACTGTGTTTACAAATCATTAACGTCACTGCGAGATTAATTAGGCGTTATCAAGTTATTATCTAATCAATTAGTATTCAGTTCATTTCCTGATGGCAAGATGCACAAATGTGCACCGGAGCATCACTAATCAATGCTATTTGTAACACAAATCTACCAATATTGATAATTTAATTCAAGAAAGAGCATTTTATTTACATTCTCATCGAATTATTCTAATTGAGCTTTTTTAAATAAAAAGCTTTGTAACCCAGCGCTTTATTTTAGCCGAAAACATTTGCTCAAATGAAAAAACACAATTAAAATATTTAACAAGTAATACCTTTACCATTTCAAGACGTCTACACAAATCTTGAGGCTAAAATTTGCATTGTTCTTCGTATTCCTGCTTCAATGTAAAGTGGGATCTATTGAAAGATTGAGGAAATGAAATACAGTGACCTCTTGACACAAAGCGAGCGCCGGCGCCATCTTTGTTGCCGGGATTTGCCGACAGGCGGTGTGCTGACTGGAATACTTTGCTAGCTACCTAGTCATAGCTAAATTAAGACTAGTTAAACAATGGGATTTATGTCCTACAACTTGCTTTTTGAAGTTTACATTTTAGGAATACATTTCTACATTATATGATATGTATATAAACATTATAAGAATGAAACGAGAACTATTGAGATTTAATGAATTTTGAACTGAAACGAATAAGACATCTGGCATAATTATGTCTCGAAAGTTGGAACCCTGTGCCGTTACTTTATATGCATAATTTATTAATTCACTAAAATTCACCTGTATATGTTACAAGCTATATATTTTAAAATACACGACAATTGAGGTTGTCACATGACAAAATTACAAAATAAAAATATTACACTTCCAATTATAGCACTTAGCTTTACTAAATCAAAGCGTAAGTTTTGTGATATTGGCGATGAATTCGAGGTAGAGGTGCCTGAACTCCTGGGTTGGTTTTTGTAGACGGGATTTGGAAAATTTTGCTGATTTTTCACCTTGGGAATAAGAATGTTTATATCTCGTGAGAGGTTTCTATTTTTTATTTTACCATTCAACGATTTGTATGAGAACGTAACACCGGGTCTATCCGGGTAAATCTCCGATCGCACAGTGATATCATTTTAAGTTTCCTATTTCGCTGATGGTACGAGTACCTATGAGAAAATAATAAACATAAGGACTTATGTCCTTCAACTACCTTTTTACCAATCCATTCTTGGAATATGTAAGCTTGTTAAGAACTATTTAGGCTTATAGAATTTTTGACAGAAACGAATAAATTCTGGCCAATTTTGTGTCAAAACCCTGTTTATATTGGGTAACCATCTAAAACGATGACTATAAAATCCAGTATAAACATTTCACTGTTAAACCATTATTTTGCTATAATCACGTACTCTTTCAGGTAATGTAAGCCATTTTCAGACCTGTTTCTAAAGTCTTGATCGTGAATTACCCGATGCTTTAAATCAGCTTACGTTGTTGACTGAAGCTTAACGCCGCACTTAACGGTGATTTAAGGATATCGTTCGTTCTAATTAGCTTTGCTTAGTGTGCTTAAGCATTGATTTGTTAGACATTTTTACCTTGCCGTGTAGCCGTGTTTCTAAATAGAATTTTAAAGAATTTTACATTTGAACTATTTTTAGTTAAAACTATTAAGTACTTTGTTTTTATTAAGAGCATTGATAATTTTTTTCTGCCTTTTAATTAACGAATCCTTCCTACTTTACCAGATCATGTGAGGATAATAATTTATTAACCTTTGGTTAACAAATTCTTTTAATACCTCACGTCAATTTTAACATATTATGATAACAGTAGATCCTATGATAATTTCACCTTAATTTGTATGAGGTGAACATACAATTTTATGTTATTAGTCAGGTTTTTAGATTGGATATATATAAACACTTATTATGGAATTTAAAAAATAACCGAAATTAAATGATAGTTAACCACAGTGAATATTGTATTTAGAATGTAATGTTTGTTTGGAGTCAAATAAAGTAATTTTTTATTATTATTTATTTTTATTTTATTTTTTATTTTAATCAAGATTATAAACCTATCCTAACTTTATTATCTCTAAGTAGTTTCAGCACTCTTAAACAACGTGGCGCTTCCGCAATTCTGCATTTTCAGTCTGACAGTGGATTTTTTAATTACATTTCGTGCTCTGATTAATTTAAAATACAAAGCTTATAATGAATCAAAATTAAGACTGTTTAGCGTACCATTTTGGAACCTTGTTTTTAGTATGTAGTTTGTTATAAATAAAGTTACATAAGTGGCGAAAGTATCCACTTCTTTACTTCTTCTACCTTCTTTGAATAATGGTTTAAGCAATAATTATACTTTTCGAAGTGTTTTAAAAAAAACCAAATGTGACTCGATAATAGTGACTGTTCTTTTTATACAAATTCCAAACAATCGAACATATATTCAATAGAAATTCTCGGATAATAAATACAACAAAAAAGCCTTTTATTTCCTATTATAATAAATTTAAGTACAAAAAGACTTATTCAAATTGCTTTATACAAAGCAATAAAACCTTTACAAACATAGCTATTGTTGCAGTTTATTTTTTAGCATTATAGTTTAAAGGTAAAAGGTCGTATCGATCTATCCTCAAACTCATGTAACCTCAACTTTTCCATCTATAAAACACCTTAAGCCAAAAAATTGCAACATTCAACGGCTAGTTAGCGTTTATTGCACCCGTAAATCCCGAGATCAAAGCTCGGTTGTATTTATAAATCTCTTTATCGACGTTAGAATTCTCAGAGGGTCGATCTGGGCGCTGCAAGATCGTCTAATAACGGTTTACTTTTTCATCCAATAAAAGTTTTTATGTAAATTTAATCCGTGAGGATGTCGTCAGTATACATTAAAAACAACATTAATCAAGTTTATACGTTTGTTACGTGTAGCGATAACATTTGTATGTGATTAGTCATAAGCGTTTCTAGTACAATCAATCACATACACATGATCCGTTCTTTCTTCCAACATTATCATCACACAAAATAATTTCTTTGCTATACATGCTTTGTTATATGTTACATATACATTGATGTTTATTACTGTATTATTCAACAGAATCTAGTATTAGTTGCCTTGTACATGTTAGCGAACTGGATACATTGTTCAGGTGCGAAAGATAGATGAGATCATCTCGTATTCAACACAATCGGCTATATTGGATAATTGTACTAGATGTCACCAATCTTGTATGACAATTACAATGAAACAAGATCTTTAGCTCAATCGTTTTACTGATACATTTCCTGTATTACAGAATTTGGTTAATAGTTTGATTGACAATAAGGAACATTGAAATGGTCCTTTCAAATGAGTTTCAACAATTATTGAGTTGAAGCTCAATTCTTAAAAATTTAATAGATCAGTGGTGCTTCCATCTTTTTAGGTCTGAGCCTCAGATTTCTGTATCGGTTTCATGTTTGCTTGTCAAACTAACCGGCAAATAGGTGATCAGCCTCCTGTTCTCTGCTGACTGTGCCAAGTTTTTGGTCTAATCCCGGCAACTGCAATAGGAGAAATGACTTTGAAAGTTCATAATATAGACTAGTACGAGTAAACTCTTTTTGGTTCAATAACAAAACTACGTTTGGTTACTTTTGATATAATTTTTCAAACACGACATTCATATTTATCAATTTGTATCAAAAAATTTACGCTCTTGATTTGAGAACTGGCAGTAAATGTAAAATTAGAAGCATTTAATTTATATTTCTTTTTTGTGTAAGTTAAGTGTACACTATGTTACCTACATGAATAAATGAAAAAAACAGCTACGTCACGATTCTTAGTCGTGATAGTATACACTATACGCTCTTGGTTACATTAACGGTTCTGTCTCGTTTTTCAGATTTTACTGGGACCTCTGCATGCTGTTGTTGCTGGTGGCCAACCTGATCATTCTGCCTGTTGCCATTTCCTTCTTCAACGACGACCTCAGCACGCGGTGGATAGCTTTCAATTGTTTATCCGACACTATATTCCTTATAGATATCGTTGTTAATTTTAGAACAGGTAAGATTTATAATACTCTCATTCAATGCCTTAATTTTATAACCTCAAATCATTAAGTTATTCAATAAATAATTATCAATGTCTTATCAATAAAATATAAATTATAAATTGTTTCAACTATTTGTAAATACGGCACAAGGACACTGTCAATTGTTAAGGAGCCAGTAGAAATAGATACAGGAAAAGTATAAGTTGTATAAGGCAAGTGAAAAATTCAACATAGTTTTGGCTGACGTCTCATAGTGATTACTGCCTCAAGCTTAATATTACATTCATAATTAAGTTATTTTGGAAACTTTGTAATACATAATAACAATTTATTTTATATTTTTATTCATACATATCCATTTGCTCCAATTTGCGTTACATAAAATATATTTGGATTGACAAAAGCTAATATGAAAAACCTATTGCAAATTCGTTCCGTTTGTATTATTCAAAGTAAGTGCTGAATTATGGGACGACGCGAGTCTATTCGTTTCAAGAAGCCGGTCAAGATAATATTATTAATATCTAAAATGGTTTCCGAGATAAACCAGTGAGCGAAACTTCAAAAGCCGTCCATTAGATACTAAATAATGCAGCGTATAATTTCCATTTTACATACAGAGCTCTTGATAACGTTAGAATAGAATATGAGGTTTCTTATTTGATCGAAGACCTATGAAGACAAAGACCAAGAAATATCGATCACAATCCTAAGTTTTGATAAAAAAAGATAAAGTATTAGCTATAATATATATAAGTTACGCATTGATAGTGAACGATATTTTAAAAACTTGGTTTTCATAAATACAGACAAAATCTCAAATTCTAAACTGTATTAAAATTCTGAAATATTTTATATGTAGTACATAATACATTCACAGAGCTAACGCTTATTGGCTTAATGGTAATTTTTCAGGAATAATGCAGCAAGACAATGCAGAACAAGTGATATTAGATCCCAAGTTAATAGCGAAGCACTATTTAAGGACGTGGTTCTTCCTGGACCTCATCTCTAGTATACCACTAGATTATATATTCTTGATCTTCAATCAGGTAAACGTACGTTGCAATTTGGCCGTGTTCCTATTATTATAGTGTTAAACTATCTTTTATGTTGTTGATATTCTGTTTCAGCTTGGGTGTATATTGTTTTTAGCAAATGTTTGTTTTTATTTTTTACTTGTTATTTTTATCATTGTCAATATAAACGCAACTGCCACGAGAACGTGCAACGCGTCGTGTTTTATGTCATACTTGTAACGGTTCTTTGGAACCTTGGAAGGTTTGGTTGCACCGGATTAGATTCTTCTCGAAAACTATTGTTTAAATTTTAAACCTCTTCTCTATTTGCACGTTTTCCAATTTTTTATCCACAACTTTTTCACTCTTCTTCGCTTTTGAGCCCATAATCTGTAGGTTAATTTCTGATATCTTTAACTTGCACATTTAATCTTTGTGCACATTCTTTACTGGTATCTTCAAAATTTGCACTCTATAGTATTGATTATTACTAATGTATTACTTTCAATGCTTTTTCGTTCTCAATATCATGATGTTTTTCAAATCGTAAAATATTTCTATTTATCATTTCTGCAGCATGTTTTTTTAATTTATCACTTATATTTTCACAAATTTACGATAAATATTGTAATATGCAACACGACCAAATTGTAATGACTACTACTAAATGAATACTAACACATTAGTTAATACAAAATAACAATCGAAACAATCCAGCGCCTTTTTACATATTATTAAAGCCTAATTAATCAGAATTATATATATATAGCATTTTATCTTTATCTTTTTCATATAATATTATATACTAAGCTTTTACTAATTCAATTCAAATTTTCAAGAAAACTTCAAGTTTAGCTAATTTAATGTACAGTTTTTGCTTGGCACTTTTCTTTGGCCTGATAATTATTCATGTAAACTAATTGCATGATTTACACTTTGCATTAAACTATTAGGAAAATTTCAGGTGCTTTGTTGGTAACTGACTGATACCAGCCGAGGACCTCAACAAAATTTCAGTCCGTTAACATATACTGGGTTGTGTTCACAGGACTTTAGTGAAAGCTTTCAAATTCTTCACGCTGGCCGTGCCCTAAGGATACTACGGTTAGCAAAACTTCTATCTTTGGTGCGACTTCTTCGATTGTCAAGACTCGTCCGATATGTCTCACAATGGGAGGAAGTCTATGTAAGCCATCATCTCTTTAAGCCTACTTTTACTCATTTCCTATAATTTTCACTAACACTGCTCTAACACATTACGCTCACATCAACTAACATAAATCTAACACCGATTAATTTATAATATTGGATTAATAATTGATCGTTTGTGAAATGTGATTGGCAATTTATGCGCATAATTTATTTAATTTTTTGATAATTAATACCCTGATAATCTAATCTTAATCTAAAATGTTCTAGCTGTAGTGAACCTAATAACGTCTTAATGGAAGTGTGTTGTAATCCTGTATTATACCATTCTCCCACCCCCACTGTATGTGAGCCCCACGTCCCGCTCTGCACTTCTCTACTGCCTTTCTGCAAGCTTCTTCTGCCTCAGCACGCTCTCGTTAACTTTACCGACTATGTACACCGGTACCGCTCGCCCGCGCCGCGTCTCTTGTCTGAGCCCCCGACCCAAACCGTCCTACGATCACTTACAGAATACTGTAATATGATTTGCCCAACGTTCATATTATGTTGCTGCTTTTTCAAAGCTAAAGCATTCCGCTAATGCAATAACCAAAATCAAAAACCATTTAGCTTTCATATTAGAAAATATAAAAATAAACATTGTTTCAATAAACTAAACCCCAAATTCCCTACCCTTGATGAAAACATTTTTGGCCCATAAATTAACATAATAAAGGGCAGCAAAATAAAAGAAAGCGCACGGTGCACTTAGAGTAGGGTAGGGTAGACAGCACGGGCCGCGGTCCATTACGCGAGAGACAGTGAGAAGTGGAGGACGGGGAGGGTAGTGCTGTGACGTGGCAGGCAGCAGTGACGGTGTTGTGTGCAGATGAGCCCCGGGCCGCAGCCGAGCGACGATCCCGGCGTCACCGATGGCGGCTCGCGCGACTTCATCTCGCAGGTGCAGCATGCGGCGCGTTCCTAGCTGCTAGCGTAGGGGCCTAGCCCTCCCGTCTCGGTGTCGTAGTCCGCCTCGCACGCCCCTCCGCCCCGCACCCCGACAACGCGCTCACCCGGGCGCCTGCCTCTCTTCCTACTATCTCGTGTTTCTCGCTTCTTTTCTAGATCTTGCAGAATCTACAAAAAAAGCGCACGGAACGGAGGGGACGGCTCAGCTCCGACGTTGCCAAAAAGAAGGGTGACACGAAAAGCAATCTGATATTTAAGGTAAAGGGTCGGCGCGAGCCGGCGCGCATGTGCTCGTTCGCCCGCTTAGCATGCTGCCGGTGTGCCGGCGTCCTTACACCGCTGCGTTCGCTTGGCTTCCTCTCTTTCGTTGGCGTTTCTGTTCCCTCGTCCCGCCGGCGGCCCGCGGGCGGAGGCGGCCGGTGGACAGCTCGCGAGTCGCGCGGCGGCGGCGGCCCGCGACCTGTCCGCTCCGCCCCCCAGCATGCTCGCTCGACAACCGCCTCACGCGTTCATACTTTTCTTTCACTGTGTACGAACTCATCGGTAGATGATCATCGCGATGCTTGACCTCGAGCGTCCTTGTCGCGCGCAGTCCGCACGGCTTCCTTTAGAGGCATGGCTCTCTTATATTTGATTATAATCTTAATTTCTCTAACCCGCAGTTCCTCAACATGGCATCGGTATTCATGCGGATATTCAACCTGATCTGCATGATGTTACTTATCGGCCACTGGTCTGGCTGTCTACAATTTCTTGTGCCTATGCTCCAAGGATTTCCACCTAACTCATGGGTGGCAATAAACGAATTACAGGTGCGTAGAATCTATGTAAACGATTACACTACAGAGTACAGAAATGGTTAAGTAGTTTTTTTACTGGGCTTTTCAGGATATACCATTTTACTTCTGGTGTGAAATAAAAAGTTAACATGTCCTAGAAGAATACATCCAAATCCATTATCTGAAATATAAAAGGATCTGTTAAATTTCAGGAAGCCTTTTGGCTAGAGCAATACTCGTGGGCGTTGTTCAAAGCAATGTCTCACATGCTATGCATCGGGTATGGCCGCTTTCCCCCCCAGTCCTTAACGGACATGTGGCTGACGATGCTCTCCATGATCTCTGGTGCTACCTGCTACGCCCTCTTTCTGGGTCATGCAACGAACCTCATTCAAAGTCTTGACTCTTCGCGTAGACAATATCGAGAAAAGGTACCTATTTTTTAACATAACCTAAGCTAAGCTAGGACTATGTAGGACCACAGCAAATATTTCAAATCATAGTTAAGTAGAGTAGTTTTTAAGACAATATAGAATTTGGTCAATAATAATTTGAGGTTTGGATAAGTTTTATTGTTACTGTTTAAATGAACAATATTTGCGCAACGGAATTGCGTGCCGCATGTTCGTTTAGTATGACAGTTTTCTATCACACTTGGTACTTTATTTCACCCCTTATCTTTTATAGAATTCATCAACTATACATTTTTCACTTACGCTATGCGATTGTGGATTTTAACTTTGGTGCGTTAGGGCACACCGTTGATTTATATAAGAATAATATTACAAGAAAAATTACTTTCTCGACGTTGTTACCTAGGATAATGAAAATTTTATAGATATTATATTAACTAAATGGTTGATATTGACTTTATCTGGGCACTGTCATCAATGCCGCGCACTGAATAAATACCTTAGTATTATTTTAATATCCCTTTTCCCAATGTTAACGGTTTCAGAAAAGAAAGAAAAACGTAGTAGTAGTATTTTTTATATGCACTTTTTACATACACAAGATGTAATACTGATTAGGAGCCAACGGTTGTAAAAGCTGTTATGAACACTTGTCTTTTTTGTGTGAACGCCCCATGTATGTGAATGAGACTAATAAATCATGCCTGTTTCAGAGACTAGACGTGAGTACCAAGTGAATGTTTGTGGGTCACTGTTGTTGCGATCATTCGTTGTATCCCGCACTTAGTACTCAGGGCTTCAGACAAAGATTTGTCTCAGGCATGACTCGCTAAAAACAAAATCCAGAAGGCCACGCTTGGTCACGTGGTTAAATTCGATTAGCATTAGTGGGTCACGCCTCGCTAGCTTTTGTTTCGGTGGTAGCCAATAACATTGGGCGTAGTTTAAAGGAACTAATACTGCATAAAATCACTCTGCTGTAAGCACGGTGTGTTACACATGAGTTTATATAATATATATATATATATATATTATGTTTGAAGTTTCATAGACGACATTTCTGTATTCGTTACATTTAATATGTCTTTGGTTTATAGACAAAAGAATTATAGAAGAAGAAAAAGAATATAATAAAAATGGAACTTCTTTTTACCACGGTTGATTCGAAGAGATTCGAAGCCATAGCAAAAATATATAACAACAATAACAATGATAGTCGATTCGATTCAATTAATGAAATTCTGTAATAATCTTAGTAGTAACTTATTACTACTAAGATTTATCATAAATAATTATATCTATATGAATATAGATATAATTATTTTACTAAGGTAAAATGAAATAATTATATCTATATTCATGTCTATGATAAAAGCCTTTTGGTAAACTTTAATTCACCAATTTCTTTAAAGTTGCATATAGTAGATCAATTTTCGATTTTTATTTGCAAAATAATAAAAAATTACTTAAATTAATTAGCTGAAGCCGTTAAAAATATTTATGCATTTATGTTAATATTAAGTATATACGTAAGCGCGACTTAGTAACCATTACAAAAAAACGATACAGAAATGTCTCCCATATTTCCTATTTAGTTACGAATTGTTCATTCTAATATAATCTCAATAACATTTATATAAAATAACAAGTGTTCATAACAGTTTGGATATCACGATTTTACATGTTAGGACTAACATCACTGTCATTTTTCATTTCACTTATTTTGTAGATACATAACATACACGTATTCCGAGTTTTTTGTAAACATTAATCAGTCAGCTAATTTTCGTTTCTTTGCACATATTTTTACTAAGGGAAAGTTACAATTACTATTTATCTATTCAACACCAGGATAATTGTCTATTGTGTATTAGAATCACAAAGAGAGAACCTCAAAAATGAGGCATACAAATATTTTAAGTTCCTAAATTTACTTCCAGGTGAAACAAGTAGAAGAGTACATGGCGTACCGCAAGTTGCCTCGGGAAATGCGCCAACGCATCACAGAGTATTTCGAGCATCGGTACCAAGGCAAGTTCTTTGATGAGGAACTGATTTTGGGCGAACTGAGCGAGAAGCTACGGGAGGATGTCATCAACTACAACTGTCGATCGCTCGTTGCATCGGTGCCTTTCTTCGCTAATGCAGATTCCAACTTTGTGTCGGATGTTGTCACGAAGTTGCGTTATGAAGTCTTCCAGCCTGGTAAGGAAGACCAAGATGTATTTGTTTTATGGCATCGAAGCTTTGTAGCTCAATAAGAGACATCAACTTATCAACTACTTTTTCTTGATTGTCTTCTCTGTTTTAAGGATGAATGTTATCAGCTTTAGTGAATTATTAAATATGAAATCTCATTGCAGGTGATATTATCATAAAAGAAGGAACTATCGGGAATAAGATGTATTTTATACAAGAAGGAATAGTAGACATTGTAATGGCAAACGGTGAAGTGGCGACCAGTTTATCGGACGGGTCGTACTTCGGAGAGATCTGTCTACTGACGAACGCAAGAAGAGTCGCCTCCGTCCGCGCCGAGACTTACTGCAATCTATTTTCATTATCCGTGGACCACTTTAACGCAGTTTTAGACCAATATCCCCTGATGCGACGCACGATGGAGAGCGTCGCCGCGGAGAGATTGAACAAAATCGGCAAGAACCCTAACCTCGTGGCGCATCGGGAAGACGACACGACGTCGGAAGGGAACACGATAAATGCCGTCGTCAATGCGCTGGCAGCTGAGGCCGAGCATGTGAGTCTGTCAGACGACAGCGTGGCGAGGCTGTCGGAGCGGTCCCTGGGATTAGCACTGCAGCCTTTGCAGGCTGCGTCGTGCCGTATGGCGGGCGTCGCGCTGCCCGGGCTCGGCGTAGCGGCAGCTTTGCCTCGACCCAAGTCAGAGCACGACTTCAGCTCAGCGCAGGGGCAGCCGGCTACGCTGTCGGGTACGGCGGCCTTCCATAAATCGGACGCGGGGCTCGCCCCCTGACGCCGCACGCTGACGTAAGCCACTCGGCCCCCCGATAGCAATACTAGGCTTAGAGCGAGCGCGCGGCGCCGCTAAGTAGCATAGACGAGTATTAGCTGCGACTTCGCCGGGCGAACGCGCCCGCCGCCAATCTCATTTTGTGATCTTATACTTAATTCTCCTGT
This sequence comes from Pieris rapae, assembly GCF_905147795.1. Lineage (NCBI taxonomy): Eukaryota > Metazoa > Arthropoda > Insecta > Lepidoptera > Pieridae > Pieris > Pieris rapae. Next base: position 2,625,206 of record NC_059511.1, on the reverse strand, counting down.
GTTATTTAGGTTAAATTTTATATCATTGACGCTGTGACGAATACGACGTATTCCGATTGTATAGTTACTGTTATATATTGAAACTATCGAGTCTTATAGAGATACCTTGCCACTAAAAAGAAAATTATATAGACTAGACTGAAATGTAAAGATATCACTATTTTATGCTTTGTTGGCGTCGACCATTGTTGACGGTCGAGGGACGTCTGTGGACGGATTTTATCGTTCCCGATACAGACGATAACGGAGATTATATTGAAGTTGTTGAATATTTATTATTACTTTTAACGTTTGATCTTAGAGACATGTAGTTGCGGGCTCATTTGCTTTTTTGTCCAAAAACTTTTAGAAAACATTACTTGTGCCATATCTGTGTATGTGAAAAAATAATTGTTGAAATGCAGAGATAATCTAACTAAGTCAATGAATATATTACTAAGATATGTACACTAACAGCGATAGATTAATAAAGTAATAACACTGTTACAATACATCGTTCTAACGAGAACAAAGTTATAACTATTATAAAATACTGTTACATTGTATAAAATTTTATTTTCATAACCAATTTTATCTAACTCTTATTATCATTATCCTAATCATAAACTAATTTTAATTTTAAGATCGTATGATTTATTGGGTTGCATTTTAGTTATAATATATCTTATTATTAAATTATAATCTAATAAATATCGTTATAAAAACAAAAAAGCAAATGTGTAAGCAACTTCTTCGTGCGCATGGCCTAAAACTAAGCGATCTTCATATTCAAACACAATACAATTTCTGTAAATTAAAAGTAGTAGTATTTCTAATAGATTTGTTACTTAGAGATCGGCTTATGACCATTATAAAATATTTATTGTATTCTTTAAATACCCACAATGGAATTTTCGATTGTCAATGCGACCCTTTTGACACCAACTGATTCAATCACGTGATTTGACAATCACATATTAGCATATCGCGTCTACGGAAAGTAAGATTAGAAAAGGCCCTGCGCACTCAAAATCGATGCACAATTTCGATTCCGTAGGTCACCATTGCTTCCTTTGTTACGACACGTAGCCGGTTCGAATTCTTGGTTTCCTAAGTAGAGTGGAATCAGTAGCGCTTGAATTTATGTAAATATTGTAAGTACGAAAAGCCTTTTAGCGGTATTGTTTTATAGAGGTATACGGACAGTGGTCCAGTCAATTAAACCGAGGCGCGGTACAGCGTATTGATGCACACTACACTTGGTACCTTATTTTTATTGTAGGTAATTAATTTATTAACGATAGTGATCATTTCGTAGGTTTAAGTAGGCCCGAGCGGTAACAAATTCAGACGAATTATGTTGTGATAGCGCAGCTGGGCTGCGACGCGCTGCCTAATGTGTAATATCAGTACGTTTTTATTTAAGATACATCTGTACTTGATTCCGTATAAGCTATAGCGGAGTGCGGCCGAGTCTTTTTGGTAGATATTTTCCCATATGGCAATACTAAAATAAGTTCACTAGAATTCGGTGGCATAATATAGCGTATACGGAATTATGGGCTGCCGTAGAAATTCCATAAGTGTAAACAGTTGTGGCAAAAATGTTGTATGAAACTGACAAGTCACGCTTACAGCGAGACCTTTCATACAAATCGTTGCCGCACGTTATTCCAAGCAGTATGCACATTACCATAACGGTTCAGATAACATAAGAGTATTGTGGAATGTCTAAAGAATGTAACGAATTACTCTTGACACCGGCTCGGCGATACCCGACACCGTAGCGTAAGACATAGCTCAATTGCATGGATAATGCTTTCACTTCTTACTAAGACTTTAATTCTGCCTTTATTAGCTATATATTTCCGTCTACAGTAAGCTGTTAGATATTTTTGCAACCGCTTATCGAAATTTTGATAGCAATAGATTGCAACGATATTTTTGGTTAGACTAGAGTAGCCGTTAAGCCGACCGCCGCCGGCGCCGTTTCTTTGGCACGATTCATGACAATTTGTAAAAAAAAGAATTTTGCAATTGTTGACTTTTTAGCCAAAATATAGTTAATGAATGACGAACCAATACGCAGTAGCTTACTAGTAGATGAATGCAGCCTAGTTCTCAGTTATGGCGAATAACACCGGTAGGTACTTTGTACTTGTAAGGTATTTATACGATTGACTTTAGCAGAGTGACGTTCGGTCTATGCATCAAGAGTTAAATATTTTGTTCAATTTCCAGAAGCATTTACTTATTGTTACTTTCCTAACATTGATGCTTTTTGTAAAGTATATAAATTTTATAGAAGAGATCTATTTTTATTGAAAGTTGAGCTACTGGTTATAAAACAGAGAAAACTATATGAATCAAAGAGATTTTTTTTATCTGGACTGTTGATTAGTGTATAATTATTATAATTATATTATACTGATTTCTGGTATCTATTTTCACCAAAAGTGCTCATCGCTGTCAAGAAAATTAGAGAAAATGCATTAAAAGAATGAAGAAAATCATCTTGTTGTTTTAATTTATTTTTAATGTACCTGCCTATTTTGTTTTTTTTTAATTTTAATAAAAATAATCCGTCCACGCCTCATTCGTAGAATTAATTATACGATAGAAAAAAACGATAGAAAAACGGGATAGCTCAAAAAATACATTAATTTATTGGAAAATTATTAAAGTTTAGTAAATAAAATAATCAAGTATTATTTATCTACCATTCATCTACTTAATTAACCAAAACCCTTATCAAAATGCCATGCCATACCAATGCCTAAATAATTATAGATACTAAAAAACTTCAATTAAGTACATTCTCCATGTCCTTTTTATAAAGAGAACTTGAGATTATAGCCTATCTTGCTGGCTTACGGCTCTACTGCTACTTCTCTTTTGTACTATATGTACGGAAGAAATCTTAGAGGATTTAATAATAGTGGAAACTTTTGTTCAATAGTAATCTCTGACACGGCTCTGTGTTAGGTCTGGTATTAGCTCTGGTATTAGGTCTCCAATGGCAAAGAAGCAACGGATGGGTGAAGTGTCGATGAAACTGTTTAGATCCTCTTAAAAATTGTCAGTATTAGCCATTATGGCTTACCCACTGGAAAGCAGCCGACTCAGGCTTTCCAGTCGGTAACAGTATCTATCAACTATTCTTGATGTGACTATAATGGCCATCAAGAATCAAAAGTACTATACGAGCCAAGGCTGTACATTATGCACACACAGAATTTCTTAGTTTTATAAGCGTGATAATTGCCTATGTACGTGCCAATGCTCCTTCATTTTGATCACTTATAGGCGTGACGATTTCCTAAATCGTCAGCATAACCAAAAGTAGACACTCTCTTCGAATGTTAAATTGCATTCATTTGTTACATAGCAATTAACATTCTATTATTTCGCTCACATTCTATTATACGCGAGTATATAAAATAGAGTAAGCCAAAAATCTTCTATTATTTAAAGTATTGGATGATCCAGGAACCGTACAAGAATCCTCCTCTTCAGATGCTTCTCTTGCTTTCTCGGACGATCTACGAAGTGTTCAACCCACCGCGCAGAAGGAAAACAAATCAGCCTGGATTTATTCAAAGCTTTCTTAAAATTCATACATTATGCTTGAGAAGTTCCCGTTTTAAAAACCCTTCTAGGTTTTTTTTAAATATTATATTGCTTGCTGATGTGCCATGCAAATCCATTCTAGTCAGATTTATGATATAGCAGGTTCACCTGATGTACATGGATACTCACATTGCCAGAGAACTCGCAAATGCGTTTCTGGCCTTTCAAGAATTATACGCTCTTTTCTTGAAGGACTCTAAGGCGAATTGGTTACTTGTTTATTGTGGTAGTAATATTTAACAAAACTCATTTTCAGTTGTTACCCAGCTTTAAACAAATTATTTTATTTAAACATCTCCTAACAACAACCGCCAAAGAATTTTTTGCCATTTTTTTCAGATTGTACAAAATAAATTTTAGTTTTTTTTTCATTCATTAAAAAATCCATTCGTAAAAATATTGGTTTTCATGCTTGACTTAGGTCACGTGATGTAAACACTGTCTTACAGTTTACAGTTCCTATTCTTCAAATTGACCATGCGTGTAATCAGGGTTTTACTTGTGGGTGATTTTGATTTTGTTTTATTGTTTAAGTGATTTCATTTTATTTGTTAAGTTTATGACCACCACGCAAAAAAGGACAAGCATGTTAATGTTAAACCAGTAGGGTCCCACTCCTACTAAAACTTGATTTTAAAACTAACAAAAACTTTATTAAAAATTATGTTTACAAAAACTAGCGTTCAAGTGGGAATATGGAATAGAAGTGTCTTTCAAAGGATCGGGACTTGATACTTAAAGGTGTGGGTTTCGTGGTTTAAGAGTAGGAATTAAGTGGAACAAACTAATTAATCATAACTTATTACTACGTGAACAAATGGTTAACTAATATTATAAGGTACAGAAATAGTAATTAGGTATTTTTTTGGAATGGAATCTCGCTGTTGGCCTTAAGGGCCTTTACAGCACGGGCTGTTTGGCGAGCTTAGCTCAGCCTGAATGGTCGGGGCTCCCGCGACTCGCGCAAGGGCGTCTCCTGTGAGACTCGAACCTCGGGTGGGGCCGTCGCGGGGGGGGTCAATCGCCTGAAGGGCAGAACGGAAGCTCACTGGAGTGAGCAAAGTACGAAGTAAAGGCCTTCCCCTGTGAAAGCGGTTTTTTACCCTAGTCTGTTTATTGCTACTGTTATTATTATTGGCCACGCGGGCGGCTTTTAATTTATCGTTTGCTACTGTGATGGGATCATCCGGATCCGTTTGTGTCGGGGCCTCTTGCGAGACTTTTTAATCTGGAATTTGGTAAATAGAAATATAATGCGGTTTTTATTCTTATTCTGTATGGAAGTCAATTGTCATAAATTAAAATATGTATGCCAAAAATGTCAACTTTTATGAAACATCGAGCAACGTCAAAAACTCAACCTGCAAGTTGCCTGTTGCAACCATGCATTTAAATTTCCATTCTTGACATATTACGTCGCAGCTTAGCAGTTCGCATAGAATCTATAATATTATAGAAAATCGTGGTATTTTATATTTTAAACCAAGTGCTGTTCTCATAATTTATCAATTATTAATAAGTCTAATTATATGCAAATTCTTATTTTAATTACGTAAAATATATTAGGATAGTTATCATGGAATGGATTTACCAATTTAATTTAATTTAAATGTGATGCAAACTTCACAGCTGTTTTAGATATTCTTTATTTATTTTATTAAAGAATTTTTGGTCAGAATGTCTACACGAAGAGCGAGAATAAAAGCGGTAACAGCATTACCCCCCAGAAGAAAAAATGCGCCTAATTTAAATAATAAACCAGAAAAAGAAAGCCCCAAAGTTTCGCTCCTATCAAAAGAAAGTGAAGAAGACAATAAAAATACACAATCAGATATTACTGAAAACGCCTTAAGTACACCAAGCATAGTTTGCAATAAATCCCCTATTTTTTCTACTACTGATGAAAAAGATGTTTCATCAAAAACATCTGAGTTACCTGCTACTCCTAAACCAAGTAATGTATTTGCCGCACCGTTAACCAGAAATAGTCCAAAACTATTTGCTTCTCCCAATCTACTATCGCCTAGAAGAGATGTAGCGAAATGTAACACTCCTGTCCGGCAAACTATACCAAGACATCATGAATTCAATCAAAACACAGAACTGCAAGTAACTAGTAATTCAGTGAATAGAGTGCAACAAAATAGTAGAATTGAAGGTATGTACTTAATATTTATTTGATTTCACTTTACTAACACATTTGGGGATATGTTAGTTCTATGCTTTAGGTTTTAATAGTAGTAGTAAGTTTAATAATTTAATAGTAGAAATCTTGGAAGAGCTGTTGTTAATTTTGTATGTTAGTGCTAGTTTTAAATGATTCTTTACTATGATTAATGATTTGTTCATTGTGATTCAAGTCTATTTTCCGTCAACCTCATATTAAGTTAATTACTCCTACTAAAGCTTAAACATACAGACTTATACTTACTAATAGATTAAATCATTATTGACCTCATAACTGGGCTGCCAAATAGCTTTTTAAATGATGTGTCAGTAAAGTGTATATCTTATAATTGGTTTGTTGCAAGTAGCAACAATATAATAACATATTCTTTCATACAGAGTAACATCATTCTTGTTTAACACTCTCTTAGTTTATCTTAATTGATTTTTATATTGATTTCTTACTCTTCAAATTTTATTTTAGTTATGTCATAATATGTCATGATTACATTTTTATCAACTAAAATGTATCAGCAACATCTTACATTGGTCACACGTTTCTTTCATGCTTGGTCTCATTTTCACACTTTCATTGTCTGCTGGTAGAAACAACTGGATAAACTTTCTAAACGAAAATAATTTCACTTGAATATTACATGTGTTTGTATCACAAATATTTTCTTAACAATGTTTTACTTAATTAAGTTTAATTATTTAAATTAGAAAGTTAGGCTTATCAATGAAATAAATGCTGTTGTATAAGATTATTATTATGAAAATATTTTGTTTCACAGTTTATAATGAGAAACCAGAAGCGACAACTACTGCCATGGATGGCATTGTACCTCTACAACCAGCGGTTGGCCCTAAACCAATAGACAAGCTAAAGAACGATATTATCTCAGAAAATGCTGAAGTTCTATTTGATCCAATAGTACCTTTGCCATCTCCAAATAAATTACGCCCAAAACTTCGTCCCGTGCCTCGGCTAGGACCTAGGAGGAATAGTATTCAGGTAACATAATTTTAATTATGAATTAAAACTTTCTACATAGAGTTAAGTTAAATTGTTGCATATGCTGCATGTTTTAGCCAAATACATTTTACTTACTATGTGTTTGTCTGATTTTATCCTTAACATATCTTAAGTCAGCTGAATATTTATATAATTCACGAACCCAACAAACAAATCCAAGTCGAACAAAAAACCAACACGGCCATACTATCCTTTTCTCGAAGTAGTTCAGGGCATTTTTGTTCCGCTTTTCAGTTAACAAGCGGGCATTATAAGAACAAGTACAACAATATTTCAAACTTTGTTTAATTTGATTCAGTTGTTAGAAAATATGATACCGTTGGCAGAGTACCTGCTGCTTAATCCAATTTTTACGTTTTACATATATATTAATAGGTTACGCAAGCCATTGTATACAAAAGTTATCTTTCTCTACTCAGGGCAGCGCCAGTGAATCTGAAGATGAGAGCCGACGAAGTCTTCTAAGTGGCGGAAACACTCCAGGACCTAGACAGCGGCATGATTCACAAACAATTCTGCAGTCTATGCTCAATAGGTAATGTTATTTAACTGCTGTACATAATCAGAGAAATTGTAACAGAAAAATAACTTCCAATAGCAAGCGTCAACACTTATTAAAAATCAGTTGTAAAACTAAGAAAAATTAAAAACTTAACTTAAAATATGAATCAGTGGCGCTGCAACCTTTTGGATCTGTACACAAGACACTGACAACTGACAAGTAGGTGTTCAACCTTCTGTGCCTGACATACGCCGTCGACTTTTTGGGTAGGTATGCCGGTTTCGTCACGATTTCCATCAACGTACGAGCGTGCATTATATCTTCTAGCTAGTTAGTAAGTTCATTTCGGAGCGAACCTACGATCTGAGACTCTAGAAAATATAGATAGTACTACTAGACATAAAAATTTATTTCATTATATTTAAACAGTAAATATAGATTTAACAGTTATAATACAATGAAATCAAACCTAGATACTTACAATTGTATAAACCACTTGACATTTTACAGTTATCATTTGTATTGCCTCTTCAATACTTACACAGATAAATATGTACTTAATTGTAATCTATGTACCGACTACTTAGGAACGCGCATGGCTAGCAAAATTCATGATTACACCCGCGCATCTGCCCGCTCTAGTGGCTAACAACAAACGTATTTCTGAAGTTCGAGATCAGTCAGACGAAATTGTTTTACGGAACAAATATGAGTAAACGCCAAATGCTTTTTATTTAAATAACTCGAAAAAAATATGCAATAACAGCTCTCGACTCTCTCTTATATTTTGTAATTCAATTATTTTTTGGCTCCATATTATTCGCCATGTATAAAAACGAAATTAGGTAAAAAGGTCGTATATTTATTAATATATTTATTAGTTCGTAATATATTTTCGTGGGAATTTGAGATTTGCATATGAATATTATAATAAATTATTATATCAAAATTAATTTAATGCCCTTTTGAACCTTGTTAAACTTGTGTTGTTAATTAAGATACAGGTGCTATAAACATATTGTTTAGTCGTCATAATTTTGGTTTCTTGATAAATTTTATTAGTCTGTTAAATGAGCCTACTATTCCCTGAAAGGTCGGCCCCACACCCGCTAGCCCCCGTAGTTCCAATCATATTTATCGAAAGCGCGAGATGGCTTCTTAATCTTATCATAAAAAATATTTTCAGGGACGTAAGCCGTGTTAGGAATGAGTCGGTAAGTTCAAGTGTAAGCCAAATTGCGGGAACACAGATACAGATGCCAGCATCTCCAATCAGAGATAAGTCTTTAAAGTAAGTAGTGCTAAATTATAAATAGTTTATTTTACATGTATGTTATTAAAACTACGTGTAGTGATTTATTTTGCAATTATCTGTGTCACGCTCTAGGATGATGCCGATGCAAGGAGCTTTCGTGAATGGAAAATAGATAAAATACATAAGTACGCCTTATAAGTTCGTACTTTGTTCTAAATTCAAATTGGACAAATCCTTAATAGAAAAAATTGAAAGTACAATAATGATTGTCGTTGGTCACGCAAAAATCGTGTTGGACAGATACTGCTAAAATATATCAAATGAACTGCGCATCGTCTTTTATTTTACTATCTCATTCTCCTGGTTAGTTTGTATATTTCCGAAAATCCAATAGTCACGTAGTTTTTAAGTACGAAAGGAAATATTTTTACCCGCTCAATCAGTTGGGTTTCTGCAGGTTTTTCCTGAATAATCTAAAAACGGAAACTGAAATATACAGCCTAGAAAATATAGCAATTATTTACCTGTCAACGTCATTTCAATGTTCTGTTATCCAAGAATATATCTCAATTTACGTTTATGAAATGTTAAAAAATATACATACTGAAAACTCTGTACATCTGTATTGTACGATCGATATGCTGTTAGTGCAGCTAGATAACTCATGTAAATATTCAGGATTCGCCGTGCTCAAGAAGCCGCAAACCGGCGTGCGGCGATGGCATCTCGACGCAAACGTCATTGTAAGCGCGAAGACATGACGATGTATGACCTCATCTTTTACAACCCAACAGAAAATCCTATTTTGTGAGTATATACATTGCTATATAAAATGATTTACCTCCATTTGAATTTAGTACACAGATACTATTTTTTCACGAACCACATAATTAATGACAAATATAATTTTAAAAAATCATACATTTTTCCAATAAAAAATAAATCAGTGGCGAATCTATTTCATGATAATTTTTAAATCTAATAGGCAAGTCAAACATCAACTTTTTGGGTCTAAGACATTTCTGTTTACACACGATGTTTTCCATCACCGTTCGAGCAAATGTTAAATACGCATATATATGCGCATATGCGCACATAGAAAGTCCATTTTCGCACAGCCGGGGATCGAACCTACGACCTCGGCTATGAGAGTCGCACGCTAAAGCCACTAGGCCAACACTGCTCATTACTGATACACTGATTGATAATGTATCACTGCACCGATTAAAAAAAAACAATTTTGTATTTTTACAACTCTCATGAAACGTAATAACGATATTCGAACAGGACGCATTTAACTTATTTTTTAATTTAAAGTGTGAAATGAAAAATTAATAAAAGTATGTACGTATATCTTTTTGCAGGCCAAACGAAGACGAAATGAGAGCAAAAGAAGAGAGTCTAAAGGATTTGGAAAAGCAAAGTATGGATAATCAAGAGGAAAGCGTAGATGCTGTTCAGGAATCTGCGCCCGCGCCACAAATTAAACTTGGCCCAAATGGCGAAATTATACTTGATGAATCTAGTTTGGTAATAATAATAATCATTTTTAATTTAAATAAAGTCTAATTCTACTGCGATCTCAATTCTTGGGTTGTGTATTCGAATCCCGGATATGTACTGGATTTTTTAAATTGCGCAATTACGATGTAGAACGCCAATGCCGTTACGATCACCTACTTGCATATAATTTATATTTTTTAATGAAGATTGCATTTTTTTTAAATATCGTAGAAAAATAAATATACGTATAAACTAGTCTACTACAGCACTCTTTCGTCTCTTTCTGTCAAACTGAATTTATACTGTAATGAAAAGAGACGGATACGTTCCTTCGAACGGTGGGATTCTTAACACAAAACTAATGTTTTCAGGTAATAAAACAAACACAGAACCAGAAAATATCTTCAATAGTCCGTGAAGGGGCTTGGATGCCCTCTCAAGGGAAATACAAACGGGGCCCAAGGACAGCGAACTGGAGTGCCCCGGAGACAGTGAGGTTTTATAGAGCCCTGGCAGCTATTGGGACTGATTTTACATTGATGGCACCTCTGTTCCCTGATAGGAGTAGAAAGGATCTCAAGTTGAAGGTAAACTTTAAGGGGATTTTAAAGAAAACACTTTTTTCCAGATTGAAGCTATGTATTATTGTAAACTTTATTTGCATTTTATTTCTTATTTTTTTGTACTCCTACAGCTAACACAAAATACATATAATATCAAACAAATACACCGAGAACATAGCCACAGATGGAATACATGATATGTTATAACTAAAAAGATTTACAAAAAGGAACAAACAAACAAAGTATTCAATAGAATTAACTAACTGATTAAATTTAATTTATTAAGCCTAAATTGGTTGTGTTGTGTAATGGTGTAAACTTATAATTATTTAACATATTAAAAGCACGCATGCGCGTAGTATACCTGATACAGGCCAGCGCGAGCGTCGACAACGAGTAGCGTAAAATTTTCTAACTCAAGAGGGAGAGAGAAAGAAAGTAGGAGAGAGAGAGTGAGTCGGTAGATCCCAAGCACACGAACGTGGTATTGCTATGCAGCTGAGTAAACAGTATGAGCGTCGTGAAATTAGCTAAAATCGATTTCTACCCCTTCCTATTTTCATTACATCACGAAGTTTTACTTCTTGAGGGACTCTACGCACAATATTTTTCACATCTTTTGTTTGTCTATCTACTACACGATTGAATTAAACTGATTTAAACTCAAAAAACGCGAATTTATTCAATATTTACAACTGTGAATATTTACGTTTTTGTTGTGTTTTCAGTTTAAAAAAGAAGAAAAAATAAATGGAGAGCAAATTGATAAAGCGTTGCGGTGTAGGTTCTCCTGGGACGCCATGTCGCTCGCGGAAGAGTTTGAGGCGGAGAGAAAAGAAGCTAAGCGGAAAGAAGAAGAGGAGAAGAGGAAACAGAAAGAGTTAATAGAGCAACAGAAGAAGGCGGAAAGAGAAAGACTGAAAGAATTTAAAGGAGCTCGGAGATGTAAATATATTTGTTTACCTAATTGAAATCTTACTACTTCTGTATATTTAATATTATGTGTCTGAGAATATTTTTAAAATACCCTTTTTTTGAGTATGTTGATAGCATTTTTAATCTGGTTGGTTTTATTAGTTTTTTAAGGAATTAAAAAAAACTTTCTACAAAGCATTAGGATATGCGAACTGTGCTGATAATGTTTTTTTTTATTATTTTTAGGTAAAGCTATGAAAGCGCTCGAATGTGTACCAAGCACTGTGTCTCAGAAGAAATTTACAATAACCAGCGCCGATGATCTTATAGAACGAGGCAAGCAGATAGAGAATAGCGTGAAGAAACGCTTAACACAAAAACATACAAAGTCTTCTACTTTAACTTCCAATGTGGTCAAGTCTCCTCTCACCCGTACACCAATAAACATACCAACCCAAAGCAAACGTCAAACTCCACTAAAAACCCCAATTTCCTCTGACATGCCACTTACAAGAAGCACATCTAAAACTCCAGATCTTGCCTTAAGAAACATTCCGTCTAATCTAGAAACCGGTTCACTCATAGTGTTGACTGTAAATGACCCAAAATCTCCCGGAAAAAAAATGTTGCAAACATATATTGCTCAGGAGGAAGGTATATTAACTCAGGTGGCTCTGCCGAGTGGACTTTTGAATTCAGTGGTTGGTTATATGAAGAAGGGTACACCTAAAAGTACTGTATCTAACACTTCTTCGCCTATTACCCCGAATACTGATAGAGTTGGTACTGGACAAAGTTCTGAGAGGAAACGACAAGCATCATTCTCTATAACAGAACTTTAACCCATATAATTGTATTTTAAGTATGAATTTGCAAGTAAGATTTTTATTTATTATTAATCTAATTATGTAGATTTAGCAAAATGTAATGAAATGTTTTATACGCCTGAACTGTATAATTATGCTTAAAAAACAATTGTCTGTATAGCAATTGTTTTTGTACTCAATACTCTTCTGATATAAAATAAATGTTAGAAAACATGAGCCTTTAACATAATGTCGTAATAATAGGAAAGTTAAGTTAATTAGAATTGGTGTCAAAGACAAGACAAAGACTAAGACAAAAATAATTTATTCATATAGGTAACATAATGTACACTTATGAACGTCAAAAAAATAAAAGAAATATAAAATGATTCTAATTTTACATTAACTGCCAGTTCTCAAATCAAGGGCGTAGAACGGAACAGAAGAACTGGCAATAAAACTATAAATACTGTCAAACTTATGATCTAGATACTCGCCCATGGTATGAAAGCACCTTGCCTTTAAAAACTTAATCACCCCCCGCGACGGCCCTAGCCGAGGTTCGAGTCTCACAGGCTGAGCTAAGCTCGCCAAAACTGTAAAGGCCCTTAAGGCCAACAGCGAGATTCCATTAAAAAAAACCTAATCATCTTCTTGAAAACATTGCATGGCAGCGATCTATAACTTCTAGGAAGGTGATTAAATATTCTTATAGCCATGGAGTAAAAATTTTTGGAATATTGTGTGGTGCAACATGCAGCCATGTTGGATCCCTCGGTATACTGAGTATTAAGACCTAATTTCTGGTTACTCATAAGAAAAGTTACATAATCTCAATGATATTCTGTGCGGAAAGAGAATATGTATGTAATTTAATTTCATTGACAAAAATTAAATACTTTTTGTCAATGACAATTAAACTGTATTAACGTGTGTTGCCATAAAATTGAAAATCATTTAGGCAACACAATGTATACTGATGAACGTCTATAAAGATATACATATTAAATGCTTCTAATTTTACATGTACTGCAAGTTCTCAAATCAAGCACATAGAACGAACAAGAAGAACTGGTAATAAACTCTCCACCATTTATTTTAATTGCCAAGTTTTTTCTTTTACAAAATGTTTGTAAGGAGCTGCAACCATTTCACCGTGTTCCTTGTTTCATGACATTTTTTAATTATTATTTATCATCTTTGCGACTATAAGTAGATACGTTGAGTGCTTCTTGACGTAGTAGGCACAACTCCCAACTGAGCCTGCCTATTTTTATTTAAACTCAGTCTGTTGGGTAGTCCTTTCCGCTTTTTTGTCGAGTTTCTGGTATTGTTAGATGTCCTACTAGCTGATTGGGGTGCTTTTGAAGTCTTAGTTTGTAGTTACTTAATTTTTATTAGGTTTTACACAATTATATCACAGTTACAATGAACTGGTAATTCATGTATCAACCCACCATTTCGTTACTTTGCTGAGGAGAGCCGTTGTGCATACTGTGATGTCGATTGCACTCATGTACGGCTCCCTCGCATGTCGAATGTGGGTGTGTTTCCACAATTTAGGATACTGAGTTCCTCTTCGTCAAGGAACCCTCGTAATTCCTTTCCTCTTTTGTCTTCGTTCCGGCTCCCCCACAATTCGCTCCATGCGTTCACGTCCCCTCCAATCAATACCATCTTTGTTTTTAACTTTCTCGTGAAGCTTCTTAACTGTTTGAGGTATGGTTCGATGGGTTCATCGCCTTCGAAGTACACTGAGATTACCTCTAGTTCCCACTTGTCCGTTCTCAGGACGGCAGTCACTATGTTTTCGGTGGTGAGTGTTTTGTCTTGCGTGACCTCAATATGTTCGTCGAAAACAAGTATCGCCGCTTTCACCGGTTTCTTCCCTGTGGGAACGCACTGCACTACTCTGTACATAGGGCTTTCTGCCATCTGTTTACTGGCCCCTATGTACGATTCCTGGAGTAGTGCTATTTTTACTTTCCTAACCCCCCGCTTCCTTTATAAACTCCTGGTTCGCGATTCTCCTTTTTTCTAAGGTTTGCATGTGCCAGGAGAAAGCCGGTATTTGTGTTGGTGCCCTCGGCTTTTTTAGCAGTACGGGTAAGCCTCGCCGCTTTGTCCCACCCCTGCCGGGTTGGGCAGCTCTGGCTGAAGGCTCCATGTTCAGCGTCTCTTACCTCCCAGCTGCGTGAACTGTAGAGAAATTAGTTTCTCCACATAAACTTATACTAAGGTCTACCCCCAAAAGGGTGGTAGGCGTGTCAAAATACTTATATCTAAGAGAGGTTTTCAAAAGGAGAGCCCCTGTCGCTTAGCCTAGTGTCGCAGTCGAATTTTTGCACAAAATTTTTTACGACTCTATGTAGAGCCGTCTCTACCACCTAGATGGCCGATCAAGCTTCTTGAGCCCTTTTATTTATGACTCTTAGTAAAATCGGTTATGTAGTTCCTGAGATATTTCGATTTTATTTTTCCCAAAATGGCCGTCAATTCTTTTGTTTTGGTCGGAGGTTTGGTTTTCACTGTCGTGACCAGCGCCTCGTGCTCGACCTGTTAAGTACGAAACCCGGGTATGTAGAGTCGGCTCTTCTTTTTTACAATTTTTGTTCATATCCATATACCGGGGTGGTTTATCCAATCTCCTACCGTTCCCGAGTTATTCCATGTTTTTTGAAGTTAGTCTTCCCGTCGGCTTTTCTCGGCAACCGCTGACTCGTTTCCGACGTTTGAAGCGGCTGCACTCGACGGGAGCTTTCCAACGGTGCAATCGTCTTCGAAATTCCTCGGGATCTCCGACCACGTGCCACGTGGTTTTGGTGTTTTATCCCCCTAACTTCTTGGATCTTGATCTTAAAAATCCGTGCGACCCCTCAAAAGATGCAGCTCTTTTTAGTCACTCTATATGTGACACACACCTCTGCCTCTTTTTTGCAGTTTCTGCGGGTATGTCCATACCCCAGACTGTATTGGACCAGAGGGGATTGGTCCTCTACCCAAACCCTCTGCAGGTCCACATGTATCCTGCCAGCCGATGTCAGGACTTGCCAGAGTTTAGGCGTGACCTGCAGGACCACGTGGCTCTCCAGAGGGTTTCTAGCCTTTCTTCTGTATTTCTCCACTATGGTCAGCTCTCGTTCCTCTAGGTGCGCAGTCACATGCTTGTTTTGGTTCTTAATGGCCCGGGCAATATCCTCGGTGGTGTTGCAGGTCAGTAGGTTTTTAATCTTAATTAGGGGGTTTTTGTTTGAAGTCTCTTTAACCTCCATCTCTTTACCCAGTTTTTCTTTTCAGTTTGCTTCTTTCTTCCTCTGTCCTGCAACCCACCACTACTTTTCCATCTCTGGCTTTCCTTATTTTTTGCACTTGCCAACCTTCCTCCTTCGCGTTGAGCAAGTGCCGGATATTCTGTACTGTCTCCTCTGCCGTGTCGGTCGCGTTCTTCAGCGCCACCACGACAGAGTGCAGTGCAGGTTTTTGACCCGGGCCTTCTGTGTTGTTTTGGCCTTGACCAAGATTTACTTTTGTCGCTTCGGCGTACGACTTCATGCTTGCTACCCAGTTGTTTTGCCTTTCCATGTCCTTCTTTTCCTTCTCCTCAAACTCTTTCCTTATCTCGGTCAGGATACATTCATCTTTCTTTTTTGCCAGATCCTCTATGTCTTTTCTACATTTCACCAATTTACTGTTTTCTGTCTCCAGTCTTTCGATTTGCCTGTTTAGTTCATCATATATTTCTTCCTTGTCTTTTTCGTTTCTTATTTTTGTTGAGATTCTTGTTGGGCCTCCCGCTAACTCCTCCTCGGCTTCTTTTACATTTTGGTACAGCCGCTTCACAGCTGACTGTACCCCTGTTTTTATATCCGTTTTAATGTTGCGGGACTCCGCCAAGTGCGCCATTGCTTTGAGATAGCAGTTTTTAGCCTCTTTTTCCCTGGCTTGAGCGGGAGCTGGTGACTTACCTCCTCCACCCCAGCCAGAGGATCTTCTTTAGCTGCCTTAGGGGCCTGGCTGGAGGCCTCCTCTCACTTGTCTATGCTGCGCCTAATGGCAGGTGCCGTTGTTTGGCTTTTAGGTGGAGTGCGTATGCCCAACATTTTGCCTATTAGGATTGTCGATGTGTATTTAAAAAATTTAAAAGAATTAACCTAAGGTCTATTCCCAATAGGGTAGTAGCCGTGACAATTATAATAATATTCTTATTAACAATAGTTTGTCTTAAAACTATACTTAATCTAAGGCCTACTCCCAATAGGGTAGTAGACAGGTCAATAAATAATTTACAAAACAATAAAATATTCTTAATTATTAATTTTTCTATGGAGTGTTGTCAGATTGTCAAATTAAATTCTTAAAACTTATTCTAATGGCTGTCCCAAAAGGGTGGCAGCCGTCAATTTTTATATCCTAAGTCTTATTCTAAGGCCTACCCCCAAAAGGGTGGTAGCCGTGTCAGAACACTTATATCTAAGAGGGGTTTCCAAAAGGAGAGCCCCTGTCACTTAACCTAGTGTCGCAGTCAGTTTTTTAACACAATTTTTTTTCCCGACTCTATGTAGAGCCGTCTCTACCACCCAGGCTGGCTACCATCAGGCTTTTTGAGTCCTTTACTTTGGTATGACTCTTTGTGAAATCGGTTCAGTAGTTCCAGAGATATCCCGATTTTAGTTTTTCCAAGATGGCGGACAAAATGGCCGTCAATTTGTAATTTAGGGTTAAATTCTTTAGTATTGGTCGGAGGAGAGGCGGGTTTTCACTATTTTGACCAGCGCCTCGTGCTCGACCCGTTTTGTATCAAACCCGGGTATGTAGAGTCGGCTCTACTTTTTAACAACTTTCCAGTTCCCAGTCTCCCGGCCTTCCCTGAGAAGAAAATCTCGTCCAAATCGGGCGATCCGCTCCGGAGCTACGACCGCTTTAAATTTTTTAAGATGGCGGACAAAATGGCCGCCTAAGTGAAAAACGGCCGCAGTCCCGGCGTCCGTGCTCCGATCCGAACGCGGTTTTCTCCCAGTAGTATCTCTCACTTTTTTCTATTTTTATAGTTTGCTAATGTTTCTGAAAAAGTGGAGGGGATAGGTGTTCTTAGAAATTTTTTTTTTAAAACTTGATTTCCTCGAAGGCCGGAGAGTTTCTGTGGATACAATTAGGTCGCAGGGATATATTTTATAAATTTTTAAAACTAAAGTACGTTTTTTGGGTGAAAAACTCGAGAACGGAGGGAGAGGGGGGAGTTAGGAGGGAGAATTACAAATTTTTTTTTTTATGTTTATATATAAAATTTAACGCGCCGAGCAAGGCTTGTATACTTGTATACAAAACCGCTGTTAAAAATCCCGAAAAGTACACCGTTCCTGAGATACGGGCTTTTTTATATTTCCGATTTTCATAAATTTTGTCTATTTTTCGGGATTTTTTCAAATTTCGAAATTTTAAAATTTTAAAAGTGTCTTTATACGTGTCGAGGCTGCGCAGTCAAGTCTTCCCTTCGGCTTTTCTCCGCAGCCGCTGACTCGATTTCGACGATTTAAGCGGCTGCTAGCTGCACTCGATATATTGCACGTATATCCCTCGGGATCCCAAACCACGTTACACGTGGTTTTTATGTTTTTCCTTTATAACTTTTTTCTTTTTGACTAGAAAAATCCGTTCGACCCCTCAAATGATTCAGCTGCTTGAGTTCTATCTATATACGATTTTTAATTTGGGGGTCGTTCGGTGTTTTTGTGTTATCTGCTTTTAATTAATTTTTTAATAGGTCCTCCAGTCCGATATTTTAAAACGATACACCAGTCTTTTCGTCTTTTCAAGCTGCGTTTATTGGGGAAAGCTTACTCTGTTCGTATTCTTTCCTCTCGCGGAAGTTTTTTATTTTTCTACAAACTCTCTGGACTTGTTCTATTGTGGCATGTTCTTGCCTAAAGCCAAGCTGATGACCTCGTATGATAGGCTTTTGTTTTATTATGTTCAGCATTCTGTGTAGTAAAGATTTCTCAAATAATTTGGACCTGCCATCAGCAGACTTATGGGTCTATATGATGTGATTTCGTGAATCTGTTTTCCAGGTTTGTGGATTATAGTCACTTGTGATTCCTTCCATAAGTCTGGGTAGTATCCAGCTATTAGGATGCATTAAATAGCATTGTATGGTACACTATCACATTGCGTGGTGATTCTTCGAGGCCCTTCTTCGTCTAAAAAACTAAATTACTCGTTCTGTTATATTTGCATTGTGACGAGACTAGGGTTTCATGTAAAATTAGAAGCATTTAATGTATATTTCTTTTTTTTTGACGTTCATAAGTTCGTACCTATATGAATAAATGATTTTTTATTTGATTCCTTAAACCCGATTTTTAGTTTTTATAAGGCGTTTAATAGTCACCATAGATACGGAATTTTATTTGTCTATTATGAGTGGCATGGTACTTTATTTTTATTAAGGTTCAGACTTGATCTCTCTGATTAAGTGGAAGAGTTGTTACAAGCCTCCGATAACATAGTATTGTAGTGCCTGTATATAAAAAACTAGCATTACAATAAATTATTATTTCAAAATATCAAATGTATAAGAAATTATATTATGCAGCCAATATTTTTTTAATTAGTTATATTGTAATCTTTTATAAAATGTTTAAATAAAACCAAGTATTAGGATTTTTTTTAAATTTTTAACCTAAATCCTTATCTGCTTAAAATTAATATTAAATCAATCATGAAGATAGATGCTTTTGATTCCCATATGATTTTTCCATTAATTATGGCTTAAGCAAGTTTACTTAAAACTATCAGTTTGCTTCTATAACTTCATGTGGGCACCATTTTGAGGCTTCCAGTGCATCCCACAAAGATAGATCAGGATCTAGGAAATCTTGATTTAATTTGTCCACATCAATAGCTTTTTTATGTTCTGTAAAAAAATAATAACATAAATCATTTGCCAAAATTTCTGTGCAGAACTGAGTTGTGCCAATCATCGAGAGATTTTATATGTCTTAGATGTTCACATTCATGATTTACACGCATTATTGTTGAAATCATTGGAAAACATTTTTTCCGCTTAACTTCTATTGACATTTGGTTTCAAACTTATATAAAGAGTTTTGCAACTTACACTTGGTTACAGTACTCTTACTACTTATAAGTTTTTTTCTTTATAAACAACAACAAATTTGCAGTTCAATAACCAATTACCATTTAAAGAAAAACACTTTTTTACGGATAATAGTTATGTATTATTGTATTTAAACTTATAATTATTTAGACACGGTCAGTTTAAATTTAAAATTATGTCTAAATAATTATAAGTTTAAATACAATAATACATAACTATAATCCGTAAAAAAGTGTTTTTCTTTAAATGTGTAAAAGTTATGTTAATAAAAGACAATACTAACCGATTACCAATTAACAATTCATACTTACCAACAAGGACAAGGTCATCACTTTGTGCTTTAGCGGCAGCTGCTTGGGCCGTGTCTACAACTGGTGTAGTTGTGGCTGCTACCTGTGTATTATCACTTTGTCCATAATAGCCTGACCATGCTGAGTAATTTTGCCAATATGCTGATGGGTCATAGTATTGATTGTATTCCTGAAAAGATGTTTTTAAATTTGTAGTCTTCTATAACACTGAAGATAAAGCTAAACTACTATCAGTCTGATTTCTTAGTTGGAACTAATTTTATTTTGTTTTTTTGAAGAATTAAATTGTATTGAGTGAAAATCAAATTTCTAGCTAATGTTTTTAAATTGTTTGAGTGCTTTTAGACTCTATAATTATCCACCACTCTTCAACATCTAGCATCCCAACCCAATAGTAAATACAATACATACTGTCCCTGATGCATAAGATGTATTTGATGTAGTGGGTGTTGTGGCCTGTGTAGTTATAGCACTCTTGGGTTTAGGCACTGCAGTACATATTTTAAGTGGCTTAGTCCCAAGCCCTGTATAACCATTCATTGCATATAATGCATTTCTTTGTTCATCCTCATTCCCAAATCTAACAAAGCCATAGCCTTTTGTATAACCAGCATTATCCAATATTACTGAAAAATAAATGTGTTTTATAAAATGTTGCATTATAAAAATATAATATTGGGTAAAGCAGGAACTGAAGTGATTTTCAAAAATTGTTGTTCTAATTTTAAAAAATCACATTTACATACTTTCTTAAATATTATTAAAATAATTATAAACTTGAACTAAACATAATTTATAATATGTGCAGGTTTATAAACATTATACAATTAACTATACTGAGTACTATGAATTACAATGCATATTGAATACGCAAAAAACCAGATAAATTTATATGACAAAAATATAAATTTACCTTTAGCTGTTTTGATTGATGAATATTTAGATGCAAATACTCTGTACAAAGAGTAATCATCTATATCTGGACTGAGGTCTCCAACCCATACAGAAAATTCTCTTTCTTGTTGCATGTTGGCCCGGGCCTCACGCGATGCAGTATTTAACCTGAACCTAACTACAGGAAAAGTGCCAGGTATTGGTTTGCCATTTAATTTGTGCATTGTATCAATTGCTTCTTCATCTGTCTGGAAAAGATTTTTCTTAAATTATTTATTGATATTCTTGAAATTTGACTTGTGTCTGAGATGACTGAAGTATGAACATGTTATTCCATTAACATTATATTGACTTATAAAAATTCTGTTTTACCTACCTGGAAGTGCACAAAAGCATAACCGGCCGGTTCTCCAGTAAATTTATTTCTCATAACCTTAACAGCAAGCGGCCTCTGTCCCATCCTATGAAATGCTGCTAATATAAAACTTTCCGTCATATTCGGCTCCAACTAAAAAGATGAATATAAATTCGTATAGATTACAATTATTTAGTACGTTCAATATATTATTTGGTTATTAAATCTTACACTGCCCATCCAAAGTTGACACTGCATTTTGGAAATTTTATAAGAAAAAGGAAATGCGATATCTTCTTTAAAGCTTAGAAATCTTAAACTTAAATTATTACAATTTTTTTGTTATATATATCTTGAATCGCGACAAAAACATGGAAATATAAAACAATCAAAACCCTCAAATTCAAAACAGTAAACACATGGATTTAGTCTGTGATAGGGATGTCACGACTCACGATCCGATCCGTTTTATAAATCATTTCGTGGCCATCATATTTATCAATCGAATTCCGGCTTTCGGATTGATTTTACTTCTAATATTGTATCGCAATCTTTGTTGTTTTTACACAATTTAAATAAATACATAGGAATTTTATGAAGTATATTGAGCAGTTAATCATAGTCCTTATGTTATTTTAATAATATATTGTTAATGTGTGGACCAAGATTCAGCATTCCATTAACGATATTAGAATACTATTAATAAGAAACTGTAGTATGTCGATGGTAGTCTATGCACTATCATTCATCAGTGACATTTATCTGTGAACTTAGAACTGTGAAGTGTGGATTTGAAGTTGAAATTTAAAAACACGAATTTGAACAGCAAAATAAAAAATTACAAATTAATTCACCAAGCTTCTCTCTATACACAATTTTTATATATAATAAATAAATAATAACTAAACTTTATTTATAATTTACATGAAAGGAAGTTACGTATAGTATGAAGCATTAAACTTAATTAAGAAATGATTTATCGAAGGAGCCAGGTGGTTAGAATTTAGAATAGAGTTTCTTTGAATATTTGGGAAACTTTTAAAAAGCCTTGATAATAACTTGAAAATGGAGGCAGATAACGAGACAAATTTGAAAGTAAAATCACGTAAATGTAAATCTATTCTTACTGAGAAGAAGCTTCGACTTTCCCTAAAGTATAGACCTAAAATTTTGAAACTAATATTAAAATTAAGACTTTGCTTGACTAAGAAAAATTATATAATTAAAAAGTTAACTCAGCGACTTAATAAAAAGGTGAGAGAGTAGTTTTAAAATTATTATGATTAATGCATTTTGTATCTTAAGATACCTTAAATTCATTACAACACTAACTATTATGTGTATAATTTAAATTGTAATGATTGTTAAATCTATAGTACCATGAAGCATCAACACAAACTGATGATTGCGGTACAAGTAAAGAAAGTGCAAACCACAAATCCAAAGAAGCAATTCCTAATGAAGTGAATGCAAAGAAAGACCAAAACAATTTAGCCTGGTCTATAAATGATAACAATGAGAAGACTATAGCAGATCAAGTCAAAGAAGTAGCCCAAAGTGCTTTGCAAGAATCTGGAATGGTTTATGTAGAATCAGCTGGCATGTACTATGACTACAAAACTGGTTATTACTATAACTCTGTGAGTATGTTAATTTTTATATTAAAATTATATTATTTTGGAAAATTTTTATAATTTTATTTTTTTTTATTAATGAGAAAAACATTTGTGGACTGCTTAAATATGTAGTAAATACATTTGTGCATAATATTTGGTCAAGCGTTTTGGTCAACTCTGCAATTAAATAGAGGACTTCTAGTTTGTACATTAAGATATTTTATTTTCATTAAAAAAATTTAATTACAGGAACTAGGATTATACTACCACACAGACACAAACTGCTATTATTACTATTCAGAAGAAAAGAAATCTTTTGTCTTTCATTCATATCCTGATAGAAGCGCAGAGAACCCTAACCAAATTGCGCATGAGAGAAAGAAAAGCAAACAAAAAAGGGTAATTGATATGACATATTAAGGTTTAATATTGGTTGAGGATTTAAACAGGATCTGGTTTGCTGTTTAACAAAATATATTTTATGTCAACATAAATACTGCTAAGTACTTAAATAATTTCTATAGTTTCAAATATAAAATATGCTAATTATTTATTTATGAAGACTGAAAAGACACTCAATTTTAATTAGTTATCAATGATTTTTATACATTTTCTTTTTCAACTTTTTATGCATTTATTTTTAAAAAAATATAGTATATTTTGTGTTTTGTTTTTGCACATCTGCAGGACCTGAAGACAAATCTTAAATACAATTTAATACAAATAGGAGACTTATATACTTCAACAAAAAAAATTGTTACCTGGAAAAGCTTACATAACCAACTTCAGATTGCACTATTTCTTTGATCATTATCAACACAACAGAACCACATTTATATTTGTTATTTTTTATGATTAGCCTTCTGCGCCTGTTTTATACATGCAGGTTATGATGTTTTCTTAACTGTACTTAACAACTGAGCAAATATCAATTGATCTAATGCATTAGCGTGTGTCTTATCAATGAGGCCACAACTGCTAGATAAATCACATTGGTAGAAAATCATAATTATATTTTTCGTTTCAGGTGGCGAATAACGACGATATTGAAAACCTAACGAACAATCTATCTAAGGTTTCTCTCCGAGGCACAGCCTTAGGTAAATTATATAAAATAGTAACTGCCAGATACCAACACTGAAATTGTATTACAGGAAGCGCCGAAACCAAAACGCACCAAAAAAGAAAAACCTCTTGTTGAAGAAAACAATGTAGAACTTGAAGATGGAGAATGTAGTAGTTCAGATGATGATGCCGCTAGTACATCAACTGCAACTGATGATGGTAATAAAGGATTCAACATGTCATAATAAGTTAATATAATATAATAATAATGTCAAAATAAGTACCTACACCGTACACAAAAATATATTTGTGGACATATGCGATTTAAGTTTGACTCCAGTGTTCAGACTAAATTTTTCAATTAAGACAAGGGAAGACTATAGCTAAAGACATTTTACAGAAACAGTTGCGAAACATCACCCGCCGTGTATGAGAGTGATTGTGCGCGAAACGACTCTCCCAAAATTGAAAGTTGGTAGTTTGTTCCTGGTGACCAAAGATGGCGGCACCATAGGCAGGGAGGGCGAACACCATTCCATTGTATTGCGAGACCAAAATGTGTCACGGGTAAGAATATATGTCAATATTATTGTATAGAATGCAATTATCGTTTATAATATGGGTGCTTTTTGGACGTCCCGCAGGCTCGTTTATATATATTTCAGTTTATATTATATTTTTCAGGACCTTATATATATTTCAGTAATTCTTCAACTTCTATAAGGTGGACTTTATAGAAGTATCCTTTCATCATAATGTAAATGTCGCAGTAAAGTAGTTAAATCAGAGTTGATTGAATCTCTAGACAATTAATTAAATTTAGTTAATTCCATTTTATATTATATTTTTTATTTCAAATACAATAGAAAATAAATAAATAAACCATTTTGAAATCCACTTAAACACCCAAATTTCATCTAAATTGTTCCAACAGTTCCTAAGACACACCCCAAAAGATTAATAAAGATTCACATATTCCAGGAACATTTACATATCAAATATGACCTCGACCGAAGAACATATTTTGCTGTGGATCTTGGTTCAAAGAATGGTACTGTTCTGAATGGTGTCAGATTGTCACCGAGTCAGGAGACCAGTTCACCCATAGAGGTATGTGGTCTTAAATCAGCGCAGAATAATCATAATATATTTTCTATGGTAGTTTTCATTTAAATAAAACTTATAAAAACATTATTTAAATTGGATGTATTGAATGAATGAAATGTTGCTATATTAACATAATTTAATTTTTAAAATTGATACTTAGATGAAAGATTTATGTATGATGATATTTTTATTTTTTATGATCAATATTTTTCATTGTTCGAAAATTATTTATGTGTATATAAATTTGTAATTTTTTAGTTTTTAAGTAGTAGTTAGTTTTATAGTTTAAAGCAATAAGTTTGGGTTTGTTTAAACTAGCGGAAACGACCGATAAACCTCCGATACATCCGATGCTAAATTTAACCAGTGTTTCCCAACGTGGAGCCCATGCCCCACAGAGGGGCAATTTTCTTTGGGGGGGGGGGGGGGTATTCAATGAAATTGCCCTTCTCTTGTATCTATAAAGGCTATTTATTAAAAAATATATTTCAGTTTAGAATAATATATTTTTTAAATTTTAACCATCTGCAATCGGCCTCTTTTAACAGATTTTATGACATGATTTTGAAGCAATTAGGGAATGCAAATCAAATTTGTTTTGCCTCCGTAACTCGCAGAGTATGACTACAAATTCAATTATTTTTTTTTAAATTTAATGTAAAAAATATGTAAGTATGTATCATTAAAATATTTGGGAATCACTGATCTAATCCTCTCTCGACTCTACTTGAATACAAAAACAATTCATGAAATTCTAATTAAAGTGTTCTTTTATTTTAGATTGTACATGGAAGTACATTACAACTAGGTGAGACGAAATTGCTTTGCCATATTCATCCTGGCACTGACACATGTGGACACTGCGAGCCTGGACTTATTATGGAGAGTAAGTTTTTGATATATCACATCATTTAATTGTCTATTATAACTAAAAATTGAATTTTATATATGTGTAATTAAAATTATTCATATAATAAAAATACTAGAAGACATCAATCATAGGCAATATATATATTTAAATAACATAAATAACTGTCTAAAATAAATCTTACCCAAGAACTGTAAAAGGTTGCATCTGCATCTAATCTTTTAAGGATTGGATATAATATATACTAAATAAGATTTTATGTATTTATCTTTATATAAATAAAATTCTCGTGTGAGTTCCCATACTCCTCCGAAACAGTTTGACCGATTCTTATGAAATTTATTATGCATATTCAGTACGTCTGAGAATCGGCTACTATTTTTCTTTCAAGCCCATCGATAAAGGTTGTCCAGGCCAATAATTTATTTTTAAATTTTTTAGACAATTCTGTTTTGATACAGCATAGAAAAATACATACCACCCTTAATATTCACCCCTAATTTTTATTTGTTAATCATGACTTGAGATCTGAGGTATTGAGAAAAATTGTTCGAACAAACTTAAAACAATAAAACCATGTATTTAAAAAATACAAACAAATATGTTTGTTTATATAAACATAGTTGTTATTTTCAAAGCGTTTAAATATTTTTTTATTTATCAATGTTCTTTTTTTTACAGTGCAAGACAAAGAAAAGAAGGCCTATACAAGGACGTGCGGCGTGAAGAAGCAGCATGAACTTGAATTGGCGAGATTGAAGAACAAATACGCACCGAAATTGCTGGAAATCGACCAAATTTCTTACAAAGACAGAGCTCAGATGAGACGAGAGAAAGTTGGCTCGTCACACCACGCTGAAAAGACCCAGACGAGTGATATTAATACGTATGAATATTTTTTTTATTTAATTGATAATTCTTTTTTTATATATAATTGTAAACTAAAAATATAAGCAAAGATGGAATACATAATATTTACAAAAAGATTCTAAGTTTACAAATGAAAAAAAAAACAATAAAATTATTCAATACATTTAAATAAGTAATATCTAATTTGTGTATTGTGTGATGGGATGTGTATGTGGGATATGCTCACGATGCAGGTGATTTTGCGCTATGGATAGTCTTAATACTACTTTTAAGAATATCAGCAATAGTTTTCACAATGCTGTGAGACACACAACTGAGTTTTTTTGCATAGTTTGTGCTGATGTGTTATGAGATTTGTACTACACGCACAAATTAACTTGGCACCTGATTTGGCACTAATGACACTTGGTGAGGTGCCTAGTTAACTTCTGCGTGTAACAATTATTCTCATTACGGCTATGCTACATTAAATACGAGTATAGAGGGAGAGGCAGCTATTAAGGTACTAAGTACCAAAATTATTTACAAAACGAAAACTTAAAAAAATAGGTAATAGAGCAAAATATGTAGCATTATTATTTAGCATTATTATATTAACCATATTGTTTATACCAATAAATACTTTAGTATTTAAGTTGTGGTATGTTCATACCAATAAAAACTTTAGTATTTAGGTTAGATTATAATTTATGAAACACCAATTCATACGCAAATACGTAATTTTAATTTTATGATGTTTATTTTAAAAGTTAATGAATGGGCCATTTAAAATATAGTCCGAGATCCCACTGCAGGATTGGTGCGATCATCGAGTTTTTGTTTAAAACCAAATTTTTATGTTTAAATTAACGCACCAATCCTGCAGTGGGATCTCGGACCAATATTGCTAATTAAAATTCAACTTTTTGGGTTAATAATTAGAGTTGCAAGGCATAAAGTAAGTTATAAAATATCGTAAAATATTGTATGTCGATACTGTCGGATACAGCTTTCAGTAGGCAAAAAGTTATCATTATAGTTACAGACCAGAAAATGTCAGATTTTGACAGTGTTTTGAAATGTCATTGAATCTAGCATAATTCAGACACTTTTTGACGTTCATAAGTGTACTTGTTTACCTAGATGAATAAAGATATTTTGTTTGTTTGTGTGCTTTACTACTACAGCCTTATGGCAGATAGGTGGTTAAGTAATGTGACGCGGTTAATTCTTCCATAAATATTACAGAACTAGAATGTCGAATTGCTCTATTAAAACAATTGTCTATTCTACAATTAGGTCATGTAAGATTACTTTTCAATTTTCTAAAATACTGAGCCAAATGTTTTGATCCAGGTGTATAACTCCTGAGAACAAAGGCTTCAAGTTGCTTCAGAAAATGGGCTGGTCCAAGGGTGAGGGACTTGGAAAAGACAATCAGGGTGACCAGAATCCGGTAAGTGGATTTTTATATTTTCAATGATGGGTGTTAATAAATATATAAGGGATTCAGATTTTAATGTATTCATTTTTAGGTATATTTTAAATCCCATTTGAACAATAACTAAGAGTGTTTCGCGCGTTATTACAGAAGCTTTTTAATTTGGTTTGGGCGCTAATCATTTGTGTGCCAGTAACATTTTCAATGTTCATAGTCGATCTCTTTGGTTATTGAAAACTTTACTAGATACTAAGATCTACATTCGAAATAGTAGAAAAACAAATTTAAACACGTATTACTAGTCTACGTTCTTTTTCGAGAGTTAAATAACTTACTTATCATTTATTTATAAAAAATATACTTTATAATCGCTATTGATTAGTCGAATCGAAGGTAACTTGTAAATGTTATGTCTTAGCCTATCTAATATTGTCTTAATTATAACGCACTCGCGAGCCCTCTGGCATTGTCTATGGGCGGGGGGGTATTGCTTAACATCAGGTGAGCCACCTGCCCATTTGCCCCCTGTTCAATAAAAATAAATTAAGGTGGACGCTGGTTTTATTACTAAATATAATTTATGTCACTTAGAAAATAATTAACACGTAAAATAATCTGTTGACGTACACGGACATTCATAGATTGTCGTCTAGAGACTAGTGCGACGCCATCTTGTCTATAAGTGTTTTTGGCGGGTTCTTTAAAATTATGGTTGTTGTGGTTTGATTTTTAAACCCAATACGTTGACTATAAATTTGTTTAAGTTGTCTCAATAAAATAAATTGTGAAAAATTCAGGCTTTCAAGTATTGCGATATTATAATAAAGTCGTCAATCAAATTGAAATATCTGCATTAAATATCCATTACCGTTTGGATAATCTGTCTGTCTGAAGGATATATTTAGGATGTGCGCAAAAAACAGATAAGTCTTGGGACCGCTTAATTACGGTGCAATTATTTGCATCTACCGACTTGTGTATAACGACATTCTGGTTTTTTAAAACTTCGACGATGGGTTCTTAATTATTTTTATATTATCCGATATTTATTCTCTTTGGTTTAAAATTAAAAACAAGGAAATTATATACGTTCGTTGATCACGATTGCGAAGAGACATTCGTAACGTGGATTATATATTTCTATTATATAACAGCGGGCAGGAGGCTCATCAAAATTATTAAATACGTTATAGCCAAATTGGCTGTGCTGTGTGATGGTGTGACAGTGAGAGTATATAAATCTTCTGTGGATGTGCTTGTAATTAAACTCCTATATGACTTAAAAAAAATATTGTGTGCGTTTTACTGGATTCAATAATGATTTAGTTTGAATTTTTTTTTTAATTTGGAAACTTTGGATTTATGTCCTAACTACGTCGGTTAAAAAACCAAAGAAAAATTTAAAGCTAATAATAAACTCTGATAAATAACTTTCAATAGGAAAGAAATACAAATTTGATTCATATTCATTAACTATTAAGTTAACGTAACTATTAAGTACTGTAAATATTTACAAACTAGCGACCCACCCCGGCTTCGCACGGGTGCAATGATGATACTAAATACACTACAGAAAATCTGTGAACGTTGTATATAAAAATGTGGGTTATCCATAAGAGATAGACATATACCATCACGGACTTTTCTGTAGACCTTTTCAATGTGTACAATACTTAGTACATTATTTTGATAAAACTCGTAGGGTTCAGCCTGCGTTTGCAATGTAAGCGGAAAAAATTAAATTATTTACGACATCACATTAGAAACCTCAAAAATAACAGTACTTCTCCACTATTTAATGGATGTTATTATATATATAAATTCCTTCCTTCCTCTGGAATCACTCTATCTATTTAATAAAACCGCATCAAAATCCGTTGCGTAGTTTCAAAGATTTAAGCATACAAAGGGACATAGGGACAGAGAAAGTGACTTTGTTTTATACTATGTAGTGATATGAACGTCAGTCATTTATAGCCAGTTCTTAGGAGAAGGGCACAGAACGGACGAGAACTGGAAATAAATCCGTCTCTCTTAACTCGCCAAGATTTTTGTTACAAAATGTTTGTAAGCACCTGCAACCATTATATCATGCTCCTCATCACATGTCGAAGCAGATATTGTTATTAAATTAGTTCAGTCTAACTCTGGGCCTAAAATTTCATGATCATTTGTCAAATAGGCAAGTAGGTGATCAGATCAGATCAGCCTGTGCCTGAACACGCCGCCGACTTTTGGTCTGAGGTACGCTGAAGCGCACTTAAAAAGAAAGTGCATTGGTGCACAGCCGGGGATCGAACCCACGACCACAGGAATGAAAGTCGCTGTCTGAAGCCATTAGGCCAACACTGTCTATATAACTATGAGTCGTACATTTTGTATTTTCTTCTTCTATTATTTTTAATATGCATCGGAGCATTATAAAATGGATTTATGAAGTCTTTGATCATATTGATGCTTTATCGAGTTTAAGACAGACCATTAGCTGATATCATCAACTTTTTTTACTACGATTTCCTTAGTTTAGGTTTTGTTCTTTTTTAATTGTGCTGTCTGTAGGTTAACGCGGTGTTTTCATTTTTAACAATTTGCTGAGTTTATTAGACGAATATTTTTTATATGCTGATATGCAGAGTCGAAAACTTCGGAGATTTCCCCTTGTCAAAATGAAATTCTGACTTGCCGGAGTCATACTTAGTGCTACATCTCCATTTAGAATGATATGGTGAACTCTTGAGGGCTGTACCATGTTTTCGTTGTTGACGCGAGTTGAGACATAAAAAGATTGGCATGACTCTCTTGATGATTGAGCTAACAAGTGGTGTAAACAAATTATGTAGATGAAACGAAACTACAACGCGAAACCTATATCTAGCCTCTGATTTTGTTAGCTGTTTTTGATTGTCCCCGTATGGTTAAAAATATATCCACGTCAAAAATTATTGCTCACAAATTGAGAGAATACCGGGCACAGTATTTTTGTTTCAAATAAAACCAATGAGGCATTTTAATGTTGGAAATATTGAATGAGGTAATTAATATTAATGTGCGCATACACAACGTTTATCATGTTTATAGTATCTGATACCATCTAATAATATTAAATTTCATGTTTACATAGCTTGTTAATGTTTTTATTACTACCTTTATTTGGTGATTTTTATCAATTTTGCGGGTACTCCAGCCGGGTTGAAATTGTGAAAGATTAAAACGTACAAATTCTTTGTTAAATGAAAAATCCTACACCAAATTAGGATTTTTGGCAGGTATATTTTTAATGTGGTATTCATATAAAATAATGGTATCTAATATCTATAACAGATTTACATCTTTACAGTGCCATATACTTTGCTTAGCGGGCGGCTAAAATTGGTACTACCGCAATTTTAAAATGACAAACGAATTTCTTGGTACATTAAATAATTTTACTATTTAGCAACATCTATTAAAAATTCACCTAAAATGTATTAACTTCTATTCCTAACATTATTTATAACAATGCCATAGTTATAATTATCGAACTGTTCTGATTGCTAGGTATCTTACTGATCATATGATAGGTCTTGTTACCTATACAATTAATATAATATGTTTTATCAACTGATATCAGTTGTTCCTATGTTGTGTCATGTTTATTTAAGCCTAGAACAGTATTTTTTAGATACTTTCTTAAGACATTTTAATAAATGATTCAGTTAAGACTTTAAATTATTTTAATTTTTATTTACTGGCAATACTATATCCACGACAGAAACGCTCTTACCGGCTATGAAAAGTACGTATTAGTAGTAAGTATTAGACTTACTTGTAAGAGTCTAATGTCAAAAACGTGATTGATTTTGACATAAGGGAATCAAAATTCGTGAAAATCCCGCCTCTGAATCTATCCGAAGACTCGTGCACGTATATAGACATTTATTGAACCACGTCCTTTATAAAGAGGTATTTATAACTAATAAAGTAAATAATGGAATAGTTCCATGAGATTTCCTACTATCTAACTTATATAAAGCCCGGACAATTAAATATAAAAACCTGTTTTTGAGGTGCTAATTCACTATCATAATAGCAACACTAAGAAGAGTCATACGTGCAAATTAGCATGACATTTGACACATTAGTCATAGAGTTCATTCGCTCATACTTGGTATTGTAAAAACCTTATCTTAGCTGGCTTTTCTTCGGCATTTTAAGGCACATAAAAATTACACTATATCTTCATTACTGCGACACCAGGCAGTCTGATGTCGACCTCGAATCTGAATCACCTGGTGTCGACCAGGAATTAAAGTAAATCAATGTGTATAATAAAGTTTCTTCGCTGTCAGGGAAGAAAAAATAACAATATTCAAGAATAAACAGTCTGACAGATGACAGTAACAATCGATACTGAATTTTGAAGATTGTTATTTGAAGAAATTAGTGTCAATAGTTGCCCGCATATGGTGGTGGTATGAGGTGTTTTATTTTATAGCTCAGTACGTACTTCAATGAAGAATGTTTAGTCATATTTTCAGAACAAAATGGATGATTAAGATAAACTAATCTAAGGCTGTTTAGGGTTAATAAGGGCATAACTACACAACTTAGATCAAATCGCTTTGAATGCCGCATTCGCGATAGTCAACAATGTTGCATATACGAGCTAAGTAACGACCGTTATTTCTACAAATAGTTATGTCATGCAAACATCGAGTGGTAGTTTCTGAATAGATTAGACTACCCTCTTGATTTAAACAAATTGTATTTACCCTTTACGTAACCCTCTTAAACTAAAATAGTGTATGGGAAACAATGAAATGTTTATTTTTTTTGAAAAAAGAAAAAAAATTATAATGTTGCCATTATTCACGAGAACCCAAAGTAATAATGTAACAGTCCTTCTATAATACGTATTTCTTTTGAAAACGTCGATTTATTAAACATTGATCAAAGTAACGTCTGTAGCCATGGTAACCAATTATTCTATGGATTTATATCCAACTTAAAAAACTTATATATATTTATAGAATATTTCGCCACTTCACTAGTTAAACACTTTATTGACAAAACCAATCTCTTTTGACACTTCATAATTCATCGTCTAAACAGATAATGCGGTTGTCAAACTTACAGGACGTAACGAAAATATTTTTAAATTGATAATCAGTGTAGGCTTTTGGAAATCTTATAATTAAATGTATATATTCATTTGCAACAATTAATTTTAATGTGTAAGATTTGGGAAGCGTTTTATGTAAAAAAATACCTAACAGGGTTCTCAGCTGTTCCATACTACATATACACTTAATAATATATTTAACAGAAAAAGATGATTAAAGATTTTTTTTATATTATTGTTTTTTATGCTATTACAGGCAAAAACGTTTACGACGACATCGTTTAGAACCCTATATCGGTTATATTGACCAAAATCAAAGGTCCCGGACAGAATTATATTGTATTAGGACAATATAATTCGGTCCGGGATAACAAAGACATCGGCTGTTACGACTATCGATTTTATACGACCAAATAGGACCCTTAGATGTCATAACAGATTTTGACTGTATTTATATATTTTTTAAGCATTAAAAATAAATTAACTAAAAAAAATATTGAGTGTAGAAACGTATTATAATGTTTCCTTTTCATATTATGTAATAAAAATAATTCTAATAGGATCAATGCTCTATATAATCTTGATAAACATATATTATTAATCATATAATTAAAAAAAAATATTTGTAAGACAGAGAGACACCCAAGTTTTAACACTCTTCAGGGATCTATGGGAGACTCTGAAGGGGCTCAGTACAGTTAATTAACTATAGTAATATCGAAAAATCGTTAGTATATGTGTTTATCACTAGATTTCTGACTGGGAATAAATTTAAATGTTGAGAAACTTGGCCCAGACATAATATGTAACCATAATGCATCATTAAGTTACCGACTTGAGCACAATATGGGTAAATTATTCTAGAGATTAGATGGCCGAGGTATTATAATCTGAGTCCTGCGGTCGCATCAGATGCCATTCGTGTTAAATTATATTAAAAACCTTGCTGTTTTATGACGCGTGGACTAAAGATTAGTTGCTATGGTTACGATATTTCATATTAAATTTTGTATAGCTATAATGAAAAGAATTTTCGCGGGGAAAGTGGCAGGAAACAAAAGCTATGAGTGTTAGTATCCACTATAATCGATGTAAGAATATTCATAGAATAGGTACCGATTTTCTGGTAAAAGACGATATATCAGGCCGAGATTAAATATACCCGGGTAGAATGCGAGGAGATTTGTAGGAACTTATCGAGGTGGTTTTAAGTGGGTAATGATCACTCACTATCTGAACAATAATAGTGTCTGGTCTGGGTCGAGTGTCACATACCCGTACTACAATTGGGAGCAGTACTACATGGGGTATGCCCAAATGCATTTCTACCTCGGGTATAAAAAGGCGTATAATAAATATAAGCAAAACGAATCTTCCTTACTAAATGTTGAAATAATGTTAATCCAGCTATTTCATACATGAAATTACATTTTCCGTCTCGTTTTTTACCTTTTACAGCAAGTCATAACTCGAAATCTTGATCTGAACTGGCCCTTAACCCGTCTGCGGTGTCTTGTCATGCACTCTGCCGTGTCGCTTAGAGTTTGCATACTCAGCGCTATCTAATTGACACTCTGCGACGCCGACACGACAGCTACGATATTGGAAATTTTATCACAGATAGTCTTCAATGAATAGATAATAGAATGTCTATTCTTTATCGTTCTAAGTTTAAATTTATCAGTTTTCGAGATAATATGAACTTTGATGTTCCAAGTTTGAATAGTTATGACATAGACTACAACGTTTTTTTGAGTCTGTGTATTATTACAAAATTATCAGTTAATTCTTAATTAAAGATCAAAAGGCCGGCAACGGTTTGCTGATAATCCTATATATTAATCACGTTTCCATTATATTAAACCACTTTCGTCTATATTTCATGCGGTAAGAATATCAATTTCAGATGCGTCAAGGCACAATTATATTAAGATGGAAATTGAAACCGCAGCCACACAGCCACACAAATATGTTTACTTTTAAGTGTGAGATTTAGACCATATCAGATTTTAGTAATAAGAGCTTAAAACGTGACAATCTGTACGTCTTGTCTAGATTTTATATGACTATATATGTCAAACTTTATGACATAATTATTCAAATAAATACCTTTTTGTAGGCATTTCCTCCAACATAGTTCTCCCATTCTAGTGTACTAGTCAGATCGTAGTTTTTGTATTAATTTTCAATGTTATCTCAATTATTAAGAGTTAAAAAATACAGAGCTGCAGATGGGTAATACTAAAATGGACGGTTGCCTTATGATTAATACCTACATCGGTCGTCGAGGCAGAATACGAAATTCCAGCAGTATTTAAGACGGTTTTTACCGCGCACCACCACTACGTGGAACCACCTGCCCACTGTATGCTTCGCATCGCTATGGCATTTGTATAGATATTATAAGAAGTAGCACTAACAAATAGCAGCCAATTAAAAAATATTTAGTTGTGTAATAAATTAATAAATATGCCTGTAATAATAATATATTTTTATTTATTTATATGTTTAGGCTTTTTTCCCAGTCAGGTAGGCAGAGACCATGTATCTCTACTTACTCTCGCCTCATCTGCTTTCATTACATTCACCATGCACTGACTATTACTTTATACCACTTATACTTCTTAACGCTGCTAATTCCACGCCTTAATTCTCCTTTTATTATTTCGCAGCCACACCCAACATTCAGTGATTTCAACTTGTCCCCCTATATCTGACATGTCTATAAATTATAATTCTCCAAAATCGAAATAACAGCTACTTTATAATACTCGAGTGGATTTTTAATTCATATTTGAAATTACGTCTCAAACTGAGTGTACAACAAAAATTTAGGGGTTTATTTAACTCGATATATATAACTTGAAATTGGTTCTAGAAGGAACATTCT
The DNA here is from genome assembly GCF_905147795.1 of Pieris rapae. Classification (NCBI taxonomy): domain Eukaryota; kingdom Metazoa; phylum Arthropoda; class Insecta; order Lepidoptera; family Pieridae; genus Pieris; species Pieris rapae. The sequence goes on along the minus strand of NC_059511.1, from coordinate 2,589,237 downwards.
GTACGAGTTGACATCACTGTTCACAACCGTTACTTAACATTCAGTGGAATAATAATATACACATATAAATTTAAAAAAAGTAAAGAATGTATCGTACTTTTCCAGGAGAACTTCTCTACTTTGTTCTTGTTTATAGAATGTCCTGGTTCTATGAAACTTCTTTGTCGTTTTCGTTTTACTAGATGTCAGCCATTCTGAAGACAAATAATTGTTTAGTCTGGTGACTATCTAGATTCTAGGTATACCATTTGCAATGTCATTGGTATTAAATGAGTATAGTTTAACGTTGGTTAGCCAACTGTTAATAGTATTTTACTAATTTATTACTTAATTGTAACTGTAATGGCGGAGACCAAGAAAAGGTGGGCCGAGGGGCAAGTGGAATGCGGCGTAAAAAGAAGAAATATGGGAAACACCACTCACCTTTAGTCCTCAGGCACTTCACTTGTCTCCGTGGGAGAAGACCACGTATAGAATATTAAGCGGTAATTAGTACTCAGTACTCTGCGGTAGCGGAAACACAGTAATAGAAGTGAGCAAGCGTGACCTCGCGACGGCGGTAGTGGCTTCTCTCTGAGGCGCGGGCGCAAGTCTCATAGTCCCCTCCTTCCACACTTTAATATTGAAGAGAGAGAGAGAGTGGTGTTTAAGGAACGGGTGCGGTTGGGACAGAAAATGAGGACAGAGAGGACTAAGGTGATTGGATGGCGTGAACATTGCCCCCGGCCTAAAAAACCTTTAGGTTTTTTATGAAGAGAAATGATAATGAAAAGACAAAAAAATAATAGTTATAACAATGAGAAAAGAAAATTGATATTCGCGATTGGTAAAAAAGATCATAGAACTATATGAGTTTGTTTAGCGGTTTGTAAAGCGATTTTGTAAAGCGGGTTGTAAAAGATTCATAAAGCAGTTTGGAGAGCGGTGTATTAAGCGGTTGATCGAGCGGTTTTAAAGCGGTTTTATTAGCGGTTTTATAGCGGTTTTGTAAGTTGTTTTGTAAGCGGTTTTATCAGCGGTTTTAAAGCGGTTTTGTAAGTTGTTTTGTAAGCGGTTTTATTGGTTCGGTAATGGGCATAAACGCACAACAGGCCTTTTATAAATTCCCGTTGCAGTTTTGACTAAAACTACTCTACAAATTCCATCTTTTCCGGGATAAATTTCCAGTACCTTTCCTAAAGGCCAAGAAAGTGGAGAGATATTATCTGTCACTATAACTACAACTGTACCTATTGTGACAGGATTGGCTTGTGTATTCCATTTTGTTCTCGACTGTAGCAAATGGAGATATTCCAATTTCCATCGATTACTGAATGATTGTATCATACCATCCAACAACGCATATCGTTTTAAAAGTGAAACTGGTTCATCATCTACTTTCATTCTAGCGGGTATAAATTTTACTGGTGATGACATCAAGAAGTGAGCTGGAGTTAAAGCTGTGAGCTCAGATGGATCCTCACTTAAAAGTGTAAGCGGTCGAGAATTGATAACTGATTCAATTTGTGTAAGAACAGTTAACATTTCTTCATACGTTAGTAACTGTTCACCTACCACACGACGCAAATGGTTCTTAAAAGCCTTAACAAATATTTCGAAACAGCCACCAAAATGAGGACTTCGAGGAGGATTGAACTTCCACTGTATACGATTATTTGCAAGCTCAGTGGCAAATGTATCATGAAATTCAATCGAGTTTGTAAGTGTAAATATATCTGATAATGCATTTTTTGCTCCAACAAAATTCTTTGCATTATCTGAATAAAGAACAGAAATAGCGCCACGACGCGCAATAAATCGCTTGAATGCAGAAAGAAATGAACTGGTACTAAGGTCTGTAGTAAGCTCAACGTGTACAGCTCGAACCACCATACAAACAAAAATGCAAAGATAAGCCTTCATGGAGCGGACTCCACATTTTCGATAAGGAATTATTGAAATAGGACCAGCATAGTCTACAGCGGTATGGACGAAAGCTTTAGATTCGTTTACACGATAGTCTGGTAAGTCACCCATGAGCGGTATAATAGGATGAGGATTTGCTTTAAAACAAAAGTTACATTTATGTATAACTGATCGCACTATGCTGCGGCACGATAGTATCCAATAACGTTGTCGGAGAATCGCCATTAAAGTGACTGGACCAGCGTGACAGTTATGACGATGATAATAGGAAATAATTAACTCAAGTATCCTGTCCTTTCGCGGTAACAAAATAGGATGCTGCTGATCATACTGTAGATTGGCATTTTTTAATCTACCACCAACCCTTATCAACCCATCAGCATCTAGAAAGGGACATAATCTTTGAATAGAACGCGAGCAGCGGCCACTAGTTTTAAGGCTATGGATGACATCATAGAAATATACCTTTTGTAAAACCTTAAATATCTGTATTTCAGCATAACTAATATCGTCAGCAGAGATATTAGTAGATCTAGGAAGTCTTTTTAGAAAACGGTATATCCATACCACTGTACGGAGAAACAATAACCAAGAAGAAACTCGATGAGACAGTTCTAAAATTGGGTTTGGATCACTCCACACTGTAGCAGGAATAGAGACTATTTTTCTTTCTTCTTCTATATCAACAGCTGTTTCAGAGTTTAGAGATGTAATTGGCCACTCAGATGATTCCAATTCTAACCATTTTGGGCCAGTGAACCAAGTAGAATTATTTACAAATGCAGTGGGTGATAAGCCGCGAGATAGACAATCACTAGGATTCTGATCACCCGCAACATGGTGAAATTTTTCAGGTCGAATATGAGAAACTATTTTTGTAATGCGAGTAGCAACAAAGGTCTTAAAGCGGTGCGGAGATGCGGAAATCCAATGTAATGCAACCATTGAATCAGTGAAACAAAAAATGTCATTAATGACGTGGCGTTTATTGTAAGTATCTATTACCCGCTGAACTAGCGTAGACATGAGTAAACATGCGCAAAGTTCTAGTCTAGCAACGGAAATGGTTTTAAGCGGAGCAACTTTCGACTTAGCACATATTAAGCGAATAATAGGCGGAGAGTTTAAAGTGTTGTTCGTCTTTAAATAAACAGTAGCGCCGTAGGCTTTTTCACTGGCATCCGCAAAGGCAATGATGGAAATTGTAGATTTTTCCTCAACCCCCAAATGTCGTGGAACTCGTAGCTGTCGTAAACATGGAAGCTCCCGAATATAGACATGCCAATCATTAACTATAGCCGAAGGAAGTGGATCATCCCAGCCTATTTTAAGAATATGTAATTTTTGTATAATTAGTTTAGCGTAAAGTATAACTGGTGCTATTAGTCCTAGGACGTCAAATTGTCGAGCTATTAAAGACAAAATCTTACGCTTAGTCACAGGGTTATTATGGTTAATCGAAACCGCGTACATAAACTCATCAGTGATTGGAGACCATTGTAAACCAAGAACTTTTAAATTATTTTCTGAACCATCAAAATCTATTTTTCCTAATTGACGATCTGAAGACGATAATTTTTCAATAAGCTCCGACGTATTACTGGCCCATTTTACAAGTTCAAAACCCCCAGCCTTAACGAGCTCCCGAAGTTCTTCGCAAAGTCTTAACCCGACAGGTAAGGAAGGCACAGAGTAACAAACATCATCGACGTACGTGTTATTTTCAATTATAGGAATAGCGGTAGGAAAACGTACTTTTTCATCATAGCACAGCTGGCGTAAGACTCTCATTGCAAGGAAAGGGCTACAGCGTAAACCGAAACAAACACGATTAAACTGATAAACACAAAGCGGTGAAGTTGAATTAAAGCGAAACAAAATTTTTAAATATTTACGGTCACTTTCTGAAACGCAAACCTGTAAATACATTTGTTTTATGTCCGCAATAAAGGCAAATTTATACAAACGAAAGTCTAACAAAATATTAAAAAGATCGCTTTGTAGACTATCTCCTATATACAAAATATCATTTAAGGATAAACCAGAAGATGTTTTTGCACTAGCGTCCATCACCATGCGCCATCTCGTGGAGGTCTTATCCAACCTCGCAACAGCATGATGTGGAATATAATAACCTTGGTTTTTATTATCACTTTCCACTAATGAAATGTAACCCTTATTGATGTATTCTGTAATAATTGCATCATATTCCAAACGAAGTTCCTTTGATGCTGACATTTTACGCTCAAGAAAATAAAATCGTTGCTTAGCCATATCATAAGAGTTTCCTAAAACGGCTGGACTCTCTGAAAAAGGTAACTTCACTGTATAGCGACCAGTGGAATCGCGAGAAAAAGTATTGGTAAATATGCGTTCATTCTTAATAGCGTCTGGACTCAAAGGGACAGAACATTGCACCTCTTCTAAATGCCAAAACTTTTTTATTAAATTTTCTAACTGCGGTTGTTCTACTAAAGAACATAGCGAAATAGCGGTATAACTGTTATAGTTATTGGTGCAATCAGAACCCAGTAAGGGGACGTTACCGATGATAATATACCCGAATATTGTTTCGAAAGCGGTAGGAGTGCCAGGTGCGCCAGTAACACGACCCGACAACATTATATCGGCGTAATGCGGTGCACCAATAAGTATCTCTATCTCTGACGGATGAAAATAATTTTCATCCGCCAAAGTAATATTGTTTAAATGTTTCAGCGAAGACTTTTTAACTTGTGCCACCGGTAAACAGTCTGTTATTTTGTCTATAGTAAAGGCATTTAAAGGTATAGAATTATTATTAATCCGAGAAGAAAGAACGGTAGAAACTTCTCCTATTATCGGATTTGAAGCGGAACCTATACCTTTTACAAACTTATTCGAAAATTTAGTAACCTTTAAATTTAATCTTTTGCAACATTTCATGGTTATAAAAGTGCTTTGAGACGCACAATCAATTAAAACACGAACTGTATGTGGTTTACCATTTAAATCATATATATATACTTGCGCCGTACCTAATAAACATGTATTATTACTTTCGGAAATAGCCGGCCGAATATTACAAAGTGAAATATTTGAGTTATTAATCGGCTGATTGTCGCTGCGTGGAGGTAAATTAGGTGTATTATTAGCGGGAGGCCCAGCAAGCGGCGCAGTTGCATTGCTCATGCGATTCAAGTTATTAGCGTGCATGTTTTCTTGAGAAACAGTCGCATTACGACACAGCGTAGAATGATGTCTCATGCGGCAATTACGACAATTCCATGCAGACTTACACTTATTTAACATATGCGATAAACTTAAACAGTTAAAACACCCTTTATTGTTTTTGATAAAAGTGTATTTATCATCTATAGACAATTCGTTAAATGAATTACATTTATATAAATTAAAATGATCGATGCGTTTACAAAATGAACAATTAGACCGCTTCTCTGTAAGCGACACAAACGCACGCGAAGAAACCGGTTTGTTATCGAATGTGCGAGTAGTATCCAAATGCTGAGCTATTCTATTATGCTCGCGTACGAATGCAATTAAATCTTTATAACTAGGTATTGTAGGGTTGTTAATATTATGTAATTCGAAGGAACGAACTGTACTAGAATCTAATTTCTTCAATGATAAATATAGTAATATAAAATCAGCTAAATTTTCTAATTGTAATGATTCTAAACTTGATATTGCGGTGCAGTAGTTGTCAAGAAACAATTGTAAATTTTTATGTGAAGCGGTGGTAAGCGGTTTGAAGTCTAGAATCTTTTGCATATAAGCTGAACCCAAACTTCGTTTGTCATGGTATTTGTTTATAAGCGTTTGCCAAATTAAAGCATAATTTTCAGCATTTGGAATTATACCTGCACAAACAGAGAGGGCCGAATCAGATAATTTACTTATTAAATATTGAATTCGTTCGTGATCTGAAAGATCAGGATTTTCATGAATGGTACGTTTAAAGGATTCGTAAAATAACGGCCACTTAATGACATCACCGTTGAAAATCATTAATTCCAACTTTGGTAAGTGAAACGATTTGCGTTGGTGTTGGTTTGCATCAGATAAATCATTCCTACCTACAACAAATTTATTAAATTTCTCAAAAATGAATTTACAGTGACAATACATGTCTTCAAATGAATTTATGCAATTAAAATTGACAGTGTATAAGGGATTAATAGTTAATTCGATAACATTTATTTTACTCACTGTTTCACAAAACGAATCCCGAATATTATCAATTGATATCATACCCGATAAAAAAGAATTTATGTCAGCCTCCTGCGAGGTTTTCTTTGACCTATCGTACAAGTCTTGTACACGTGAAAATAAATTGTCTCGTTTTGCAATTAAAACGGCTCGATCAATTTCAAGCGAACTGTTAGCGCCTTGTTTCTCAGAAGCCGCTTTACGAGTCTCCATAATGACAAAGATATATATATATATTAAATTAAATTAAATCAAATCAAATCGCGATTTGAAACAAACTAAAATAGTATATCGCGGCTCGAAAAGGACCAAACAATGTAATGGCGGAGACCAAGAAAAGGTGGGCCGAGGGGCAAGTGGAATGCGGCGTAAAAAGAAGAAATATGGGAAACACCACTCACCTTTAGTCCTCAGGCACTTCACTTGTCTCCGTGGGAGAAGACCACGTATAGAATATTAAGCGGTAATTAGTACTCAGTACTCTGCGGTAGCGGAAACACAGTAATAGAAGTGAGCAAGCGTGACCTCGCGACGGCGGTAGTGGCTTCTCTCTGAGGCGCGGGCGCAAGTCTCATAGTCCCCTCCTTCCACACTTTAATATTGAAGAGAGAGAGAGAGTGGTGTTTAAGGAACGGGTGCGGTTGGGACAGAAAATGAGGACAGAGAGGACTAAGGTGATTGGATGGCGTGAACAGTAACAATTACTCTAAATATAGAATACGTAATTTATTTTTATTTATTTATTTATAGCCTATTATCAGAAATATAATTATAAATACATTATAACTATTGTTTTTCTTTATCTACGATAACCTATTATGTGTACCTACGGGCAAAGGCCTCCCACATTGTCCTCCATTGTTTTTTTTTAGAACAGGGGGCAAACGGGCAGGAGGCTCACCTGATGTTAAGTGATACCGCCGCCCATGGACACTCTCAATGCCATTGGTGTTTTTATTGTACACTAATCTCATCTAAGTCTTTCCAGCCATTTCCATTATTACATCGGCTCATCTTTTAAATTGCCCACCTCTTTTTCTTTTATGGCTATTTGGTTGCACTACTGTTTCAATTTTGCTCCATTTATTTTATTTATCTGCTTCTCTTATGGTATGTCCAGCACATTTCCATTTTGGTTGTTTTATTTTATATGAAACGTCAGCAAACACTGTTTTACCTCTTAAATTCTTGTTACTTTTTTTCTAGTCCATTCTTCTTTTCTTTATAATACTTCTTTCCATGGCTCTCTGGGTTACGCTTAATCTTTCACATTGTGCTTTGGTATGTACCCATGGTTGGCAGCCGTATATGAGAATTAGTAGGATTGAAAAGTTTTCTCTTGATGTGCATGCTTGTTTTACTATTTTTCATAACTTCATTTAGTGACCAATATCTATTCCATACATTTCTAATTCTGTTTATTTCCTTTGTTGTTGAATGAAAATGAAAATTTTTACGTAATATATATAAAAACCTTAAAACTTTTACTAAGGGAAAAATTTATAAATACTGTTATTATGAGAGCTTTGCTTATTTTTGCTGATATGAGGAAAGGGGGGATAGATTAATATAGTAAATCTTCTTTCGTAATACTTGATTGGCCCCAATGGCACTTCACCTTTTAGGTCTCAGATTTATCTGTTCCGGCATTATTTCTAATAGGTTGCTTGTTTTTACCTTCACTGTACGAGCAAAAACAATGACAGATCGGTGAACAGCCAGTGATCGTTCCTACGACCCCAGGATGAGAGTCGCACGTGAACAGAAATACTCGATAAATAATTGTGGATTTTACAATAGTGTCGCGAGCGTTCTGTCGCATTGTTCGCGTCATTCAAACAACTGTGAGTGTTGTGTCAACATGCGCATACTCTGGTCGCACTTTACCTTAATGTGTTTAAAATTCACAAGTACAAAGGTCCTTTTATTGGGATTACTCAAATATTGAAACTAAAACGAGAACTGTACGTAGCACTTCACTCTGTACTAACTTGGAACTCTTACTGTTTACTTAAAGGCCTGTATTCACTGTGGTAAGTGATTAGTGATTAGGAGACAACAAGTATGGACAGCGACTGATTAGTGCAGGTGATTAGTTGGCTGTGTAGTAAAGTGATTAGAAGCGTGTTCTATTTTTTGCGAGTGAACTGTGAGTAGTGACGTCGCGTGCGCCCTCCCTTCCCCCTCACTTGCAGCTAGCCTGCCAAACTATACGGCAACTGCATATACTTAACATAGCCACTAAACAGTAATTGGACACTACTTGCACTACATACCTACACTAATCATCCTCAATTACTAATCACTTGCACTCGCACAAATCAAAGTGAATACAGGCTAAATAGACAGTTTTATAGTTGCAAGAAAATATATTCAATTAGGTATTCATTACATATTCTGAAATAACTTATTTATGACAACTGTAATAGTTTCTCTTTTTAATCGGCAGCTCATGCCTGAGCATCGTTTCTACAGGTTTCGCCTCGTGCCTCTCTTATGACAGTGCTGAGGACGATGAGTCTTTTACATGAACGGTCCATCTGGTTGGTGAACGCCCAAGTGATCTTTTGCCTTCTGTGTTACCAACCAAGATTAGTTTTTCCAAGTTCGCATTGTCTCTGCGCACTGTTTGATCGAAATAAGATACAAATCGCTTTAGGCATATAAGGCATAGGTAGACAGACGCCCGAATGCAGAATTGTCTCAGAAGTGTTGTATTGGTAAGCGGATAAGGCTCTGCTGTTTTCGCATCTCGCCGAAGGCGATTGTTGGGTTTTAGTTGGTATGCACGATAGCGCGTCCCACATAACCCTTCCGCACCAAGCAGTTGCGCTGCGGTGGTGCGCAATGCATTTCCCCAAGTAAAAAAAAGGATTTATGTATTGGTCCGCTTCGCCTACTATAACAGCTTAACACTAATTCGATAGAATAGAAAGTACCTGAGACGATTATAATGTACAATGCCACCGTTGTGGATTCAGTCAATGTTAAACTTATTTACCGCAACACCGTTAAACGTGTTACACGAGTTTATATAATAGAAATTATATATACCCAATACCTATACGAATTGATTTATTAAAAAAACTTTTTTGTTGTTATCAAACAGACATGTCTGAATTCAGATGGTAAGCGATATCTTCGCCATCTGGTATTCATCAATTGATGCGCTTAGTTTGGCAATCGATGTAGGTACAGCAAGTACTTACAGACGAAAAGTTCGAATTTCAAAATCGTTTTTAAATCTAGAACTTCCAAAGTGGCGTGTTATCGTTGGAGATTTAAAATGTATCGAAACTTTTTATAATTCATTCACTTTAAATTTTTGTGTTGGCCTGACCGGTGAGGCGGTGAGTTGCTAACGGATTTGTTCCAATGCATTCACCACCACAGATGAGGAATGATGAAATGAGGAAACCGCCACACTTTCAACCTGAAAATCAAAGTCAAGCTGGTAACAGGTTGTCTTTAAAAAATAAAATGATCATAGTCAAAAAGCCAATTTCAATTCTAATTTCAAAACACATTTTTTAAATTTCGATTCTTAACAGTTACTTGTATAGTCTGCAATTGTCAACGTAATCAAAGCAAGTATTAGTTGAGTGGCCGCGTGTGCTCTTCAACTAATGAACTTAGAACCCACGTTTATTATAATTATTGTTTTTATTATGACTATACGCACTCGAGATTCACTTGAGGCCTAGACACACTTGTATGTTACATCTATTATATTTAATTGTTACATTGCGTTTTTACCGTGGATCAGATCTTCAAACTGTTTGTATATAGTGTATATTAACATTACAAACGGAGAAATTATGACCAATTTATCCTCCAGCTTTATATAAAGATTTGTATTTTTTTATTGCTTTCACATAGAGTTTAAAGGTTAAGAGAAATAAAAACTAATATTGTGCGTATGTTGGCCTTGTGGCTTCAGCGTGCGACAGGCTCTTCCTTGAGGTTGTAGGTTCGAGCCTGGCTTGCATCAAGAGTACTTTCTATATGCGCATTTAATACTCGCGGTTACGATGATGGAATCTATCGTGACTTAAGCGGCCTATCTCAGATCTTTGGATATGTCAGGCTCAGTTGGAGTGTGTCAGGCTGATCACCTACTTGTCTATGACATAAAATGATCATCGATGCAATCTTAAGAGACGAATCAAAGACCCATATAAAGTTGTAGCGACACTGAATTATTATTATTACTTTAATATAAAAAATGTACTTTAAACACTTTAATTATTTTCCTAATAAACGTTGTATAGGCACTAAACTTATTAAAGTTTTTATTCGTATGTCCAATTTAACATTCCCATACAGATGACGCGATACCATACGAGTCATAAAAAATCCTGATTCACCAGGCATTTTGATTTTATATCATAAGCTTTTTATTTAAATTTTATCTAATTTATCGCCAACTAATTGATTGGCGAAACACAATGACCTTTTCAATCGAATAAGGTTTTATTGCTAACGATAATGGTTTAAAATAATCATAACTTATGATAAGAATGTATGTGTATATTGAAAAGTATGTATAACACAAGCAAGTCATGTAAGCTTTTTATATTATATTTTAATGTAACTTCGCTACATTAAAATTACAATTATGTTTAATAAGGCATCCCTATCGCTTACAAGCGATCTCTTCCGACGTTAGTAAGGAGAGCAAAAGAAACACTAAAGATTAGGTGCATGAACCTAAATTAACAAAATTAAAATACCAATTGACAGTTATGAAACTAAATTCTTAATTTAAAAACTTAAAGCTAATGGTAAACTCATGAATCACTCGTCCAAAATACAATACAAAAATTTATTAATTACATAAGTCACGATTGAGCAGGATATGTTAAGAAGTGTTAATTAATTTCATGAACGTTACAAAGCTGGCTTTTCGTATGAGTATTACACAATTTTATAGCGGAGATAATATAACCCAACTGACTAAAACGGATCAACTAAGAGATGGAATTTCCAATTTTTATTAAAGCAGTGTATATAAGGACCTAAGTATTTAAATTTATTTTTAAGATCAGAAGCAGTTCTAGGTTTACAAAGTATTGAGTATAGATGATAGAGGAGATGAGCCGAAGTCGTATAGGGTTTTTTGTATAAGTAAAAAAATCCTTTTATACTTATTTATATGTTCTAAAACAACGTGTATGCATAAAAATATACAAGAAAATATATCATAAATTTTACACACATACACATCAATTACGAGCAAAAACAAGCAAGGGGAAAAAATTAAACAAGACACCACAAAATAAAAATTAATAATAAATAAAACTAAATTGAAAATTAAAACTCGTAATATAAAATAGGTTCTGAATTAAGTATGGGTAACCTATAAATTAAAATTTAAAAAAAATGTATATGACTCATTCAAATATTTTATTAAGTGTTTAGAAAATAAATTAGCCTTAGTTACATACGTTAGATTTGTCTCCCGATTCATGTACTGGTATTACATGTGCTGTTTTCTATTTATACAATCAATCTAGTCTAAAGCATTGTTCGGTGAACCACTCACGGAAGCTATACTAGTTATTTTTGTGTCAAGAACAATTTCGATAAAGTATATAATTTGTTAGGCTGTAAAAATAATATGACTGTTAACAAAAGGCTCGCATTAAAACGAATGCAGACGCATTTAAAAATTCATGTATTTCCAAGTTCACCTTGGCTTATATCGCAGATAAAATTTTAAACCTCGGTTACAAAAACATTTTTTCAGCGTTGAATATAATCTCTAGAGAGATGTGGGTTTCGTATGTTTAATTTCGATTATTATTTGAGTCCATTGCATTTATGCGTCTATTTAAGAAATCACTTCAATAATTAAGCAAATACCTCTGACGTTTCATCAAAAGTTATGCAGATTTTTAAGAAATTAATGAGGTGATTATTTAAGATTCAGGTAACGTAATTTATAAAAAGTAATGTAATCAAAAGTATACATTTACATAAATGTATAGGCATTTAATTAATGTTTAATTTAAAACATTGAAACAGCTTCATGACTGATTACAATGTCCACTATATGTGGAGTTTTTAAATTAGTAGAAGTTAAATTAGTAGAAAATAGTTAGAAACTTATTCATTTAAAATTGTATAAGTTTCTGGCTGATGACTTAGTACATAGAGTCGATTTATAAAGAAAACTAGATTGCCGCAAACTTCGTTTCGCCTTACTATGATTTTCTTTCACAGTCTACAAAAAAGAAAATTGGTTAGTAGATGCATTACGTATTATTGTAATTATTCCAGCCGTCTTCAAGGTTGGAGCTCTGCAAGATTCATTTTTATTTATATTGACTTCAAAGTATTTAATGTGAATGAATATATTTAAAGCCACGTCAAAAAGGTCGGAATGAAAAACTACATAAATAAATATATATATATATATATATAGTTAGAAATTAACAAATAAAATTACTAAAAATAACCAAATTAAATTACACGAAATTAACCACAAATTTAACAACAATAGTAACGTCCTATATCTAGTGCGAGCGTCGAAGAAGTGCGCCCGACCATACAGCGCGCCGTGCTTATATAGCCTGAAAACCAGTTTAGTCCAGTATACCCCACTGCTACACGTCACTTGACTTTTTACAGCTTATTCGGCCTCTCCTGACGACGGTGCGTCCTCGCCCGTGTGATGATAGGCAGGTTGGCATGTTGAAACTTGACCTGCTGATGACTCTTGTATCACGTGCGGTGGTTGTGGTGAAGGACTATCGTCATCATCTGCGCCACCTAAAAATTACATCATTTTTGTTATTATAACGTTAAATTAACATAACTTCATCGAAAGTAAGAGCGCATCCATTACTTTCGACACAACATTAGTTCATTTTTTTTTTTTTTATTTTTTTTTTACATAGCAAGAGCGTCTCCATTGCTATCAACAGTAAGAGCGACTCCATTACTGTACATCACACTAAGCAAGAGCGACTCCATTGCTTTAACAGTAAGAGCGACTCCATTACTGTACATCACACTAAGCAAGAGCGACTCCATTGCTTTTGATAGTAAGAGCGACTCCATTACTATCACACAAGACTCCCGCAGGTCTTTACCAAAATAGTTACTACCTATATGATAAGCAGTTCTAATAAAATGACAGTTTTCACAAACATTTATCAACATACATAAGTTTTGAAAAGGCAAGTAAAAATTACTTACTCTCAAAGAATGCGGCACACACATCAGGGGTCCATTCCCCGCGCCAGGGCAACATGTATTCCGCGGCAGCTTTACCATAAGAACCAGCGACTAATTTTAGTTCATATCTGTCCTGCGACAACGTCGCTAAAACCACATATGGTCCGCGCATACAGGAGTCTAGCTTACCAACAGCTTGGCACAAATGCAAAATCGCCGCCATTGAAATGCACACCCTTGCGAGTCAACCTCGCAATGCACGATGTCTTCATATCTTGACCATTGCTAATGACTCGGCATAGATACTCGATCTCCGTAGTCTGAAAGTTACATTTTTTTTTTAATTAATGAAAAAGCCTGCCTGGGTCCCTTACCCTTACCCCCATCTCTGACACATCATGTAATGTACCTAAACCCTCTTCTATTGTTTTACTAGGTAATAATACGTCATATACACAATTACAACACACAAGGGCTCTGCCTAATCTATGTAAAATCGTAACGTATTTACTCATAATGACCCTCAGGTGTTACGAATCTCGGGAGTGGTGTCGATTTTTTTATTTAATTTTATCTGGTGAAAGCCAGTAGCCATATCAAGGTAAATATAATAGGTAGCTTTACCTAGCCAAACAATATGGTCCTCAATTAACGGAAGCGGGTATTTTAACTGTCTTTGAGTTTTAAGTTTAAAGTCGACACAAAGCCTATCTGAATCGCTTTTTTTCTTTACAAATCTCTATCTCTAATTATTTATTGATTTAACACATCTTTTATGATATCTCTAACGCGTAATTTTTCATCACACGACATTTTATAAGGGCGGTAAACTATAACTAATTTAGCCTACCGCTCGACTCGGAACGCTGTCGAACAAAACAGTCCTCCGTTTTATGTCCTACCTTCTTACAAAATGTGCAAATAATTTTGATATTAGAAAACTGCCTTTTTTCTAAACTTGAATTGTTTGTAGATTGAGTCTCTGGTGCGGTTTCATACTTAGTTTTTTTTTAGGACACAAAATTTGTATATGACCAATTTCCCTACATGAAACATGAACAGTTAATATTAGACTGAAAATTATCTCGTTTTCCGAAATTATCTCGCAAATTTGGCCTTTTAACGTGATTTTGTATTATAGAGCGCGGTTCTAGGGGCTTGGAATATAATGAGAGGAATTTAACTAAGCCTTCCGATGATAAATTAGCACAAGTCGCGGCGGCGCGAACTTGTGGGTCCTTAATACCCCGAATAACTACTGCGACAATTAACTTTTCACTCATTCCTCATAACACGCAATACATGAGATAACTATCAGAGTCTGTTGTCATTACGTCGAATAAAATATTTGCTAAGTCGCTACGGAAAAAGCTATTTAAATTCTCTCAACTATGATCATTACTAAGCCACTCATTTAGCCACACTTTAGCATCCCCTTTCAAACAGTATCCAATCAGAGATACACACTCACGGTCATCCCAATAATTAGACAACCGCACAGTCTTCCTGCTCACACCATATATCGAAATATTTGAAAGACGGATCAAAATTAGAAATATAAATGGAGTTAGATCTTACCAGAATTGTGCTCAACGCACTTACTAGTTTGTCGGTCACCTGATTAAGTACCAGATCAGTGCTTGACTCGCATGCGCTGCTTGAACTTGGCACCGGAGCGTTCTCAGTACCATTGTGCGAACCGTCAGTACCAGGTGGTAACGAGTGTCACTTAAGGAAGAAAGCAGCAAATCCGATGGTGTTGCGCATGTCGGTGCAAAGGGCCGATCCCCTCGCGGTGGTGTTGCTGAGCACTGTTGTGGTGACACCACTGGTGGACATAGCTCAGTCGCTTGCGTCGGTTGACGGTTAAATATCGACTGTAACGTTTCTTCAAGCCCAGAGACGGGCACACCGTCATTTTTTTACGTGTTCACCGCCTACCCTCCATTATTTTTATTAAACGTATAACACTCGCGTTTCAAACTGACTAAAATAAAACCACGTGGGCGTTAATTTAAACTAATCAGAAATGAGAACGAATCCCACTACTGAAGTTAGAAATTAACAAATAAAATTACTAAAAATAACCAAATTAAATTACACGAAATTAACCACAAATTTAACAACAATAGTAACGTCCTATATCTAGTGCGAGCGTCGAAGAAGTGCGCCCGACCATACAGCGCGCCGTGCTTATATAGCCTGAAAACCAGTTTAGTCCAGTATACCCCACTGCTACACGTCACTTGACTTTTTACAGCTTATTATATATATATATATATATATATATATATATATATTATATATTAAACTCATAAAATACATCTATATAAATTATTAAGCGAGCTTTTAACCAATGAAAACATTTAAACTTAAGCAATTTAAATTCATATTTATGCTGAAGACACTCTAGTGAATAAATTCATATAATATTTTCTATTAAATTGCCCACACACAGATTTTATTTAAAAATATCACAATAATGTTATTGGACTTTTACGTATTATGCGTTCTTACACCTTCCTGCGTTTAAACGTGCAAATTATTGTCTCGAAGTATTCAAATTGAATTTTTACGATTGTCTTTATCGTTATGATATTCACTTAATATATATTATAAATGTTAATGTGGTGTATCGACTTATCTATTCTTAAGATTCTGTTCATAAATATGATGCTTTATTGCGGAACGCTTGCACAAAGGGTATATGCTATATGTTGGAAAAAGCTAAGTGGATAGGGTGGCGGGAGGTTTTTTGGACCTAATACTCCTGTTAAAATTTAATGAGTTTAAAAAGTTTGTTCAGAAACAAACTATGATAACGTACAATTCAGGGTTACGGTAATTATTTTATTTTTAGGTTAGGTTAGGTAGGTGGACTCATTTTCCGCAACTAGACTCAAATTTGGTCCGTTTTCCGTAAAGCCCTGGCTAATTTAGCCAGCCTAGCTCCTTCCAGAAGCACAGAAGTCTCCTGGGCACTTCACAGGCTTTACGGAGCGACCTCACTGTTTTTAGGATTTCTGTTCGTTGTTTAGCCGTAGCCTCGCATTCCAGGACTACGTGGGTGACTGAAATTTTATTTTTATTCACACAGTTTTTTCCCCATAGTATTAATACATCCAACAAGGTTTGCCTGTAAGAGAACGTTTGTTCGCTATAAGACCGCGTTTGTGGCGACACATACGATCTTTTTTTTCTTTCTTCTTCAAAGTTATTCTGGCCGCTAAGGATACAAGTTTTTCACATTTGCTAATGGTTCCTTCGTATCCAGGATCCTCGCTTTTGGTTAGAGAAAGAGTACAATACTTCCTCAACTTTTCCTCATCATTTGAGTTACATGATTGTTTATATAGGTGTAAATGTAATACTCTAGACGCAATTATAATCATCTATATATATAAAACAAAGTCGAGTTAGTTAGACTATTTATAACTCAAGAACGTTTGAAAATTGGTGCGGAATCAGGCTCTACCAGGAGACAGATAGGATACTTTTTATCATGTATTCGTGGGTCGTCACATAAAACGTGGTATAGGAAAATGCAACATAGAGAAAAACGAATAATTGATAATTCATAACATTAGTTTAGCCGTTAATTTGTCACTGTGGACTGATTGTGAGTGTTTAAGTGGATTCGAAAATAGTTCAGATTATTTACAATTAGGTGATTTTTGTTTGTTTTTCAAAATTTTGTGTTTAACATGTATGTACAGGACAACGTCGGGTCCTCTAGTTATTTTTTTGTTATATGATAAAAACGTTAAGTTATAGTGCCCATGGACACGCACATTGCCAGAAGGCTCGCAAGTGCGTTGCCGGCTTTTTACATAATAAATAATGTAATTTACTATTAAAAGTTGTAAGTGTAATATAGTGGTTTGATTATAAACCTACCCCACTATTGTAAATTTATTAAACTGGTCCTTTATATTCTCGATTTTATTCATAACTGCAACATTCATACAAACCGTGGTCGCTCGTAAACCGACTTATATACCAATTCGTATGCAGATTTAAAATGGCATACTTATCGCAAACCTCGGTACTAATTCACTCGGTAATACTTTCTACGATATTATGTTTATATTTTTCTGGTAACATGTCGACTATATAAAACAAAACAAACAAACATACAAACTAGAGACACTACAACCTTTTTAGGTGTCAGATTTCTGTATGATCGGGACGTCGTCTGGAACATGGTGAAATGGTTGCAGATTCTTACAAACATTGTGTAAGACAAAAATATATTGGTGATTAAAATGAGTAGCGGAGAGTTTAATGCCAGTTCTCTTCCGTTCTACGCCCTTGATTTGTGAGGTGGCAGTAAATGTAAAATTATAAGCATTTCATATATATTTCTTTTTTGACGTTTATAAGTGTACATTTTGTTAGCTAAATATGCATAAATGATTTTGATTTTTTTTTTATCAATCTTAAAGGCAAGTAGGTGATCCTGTGGTTTCCTGACGATGTTTTCCTTCACCGTTCGAAAGAAAGTCCAGCACAGCTGACCCTATTGGCTTCAGCGTCTTACTTACCTGAGATCGCAGGTTCGATCCCTGGCTAAACATATATGTGGCAATCTAATGAAACTTGTTGACATTTATATTTACATATTACTCGTTTCAAATATTTTACAGCCGCCGTATTACTTTAACGACAACTGAGCATGCGTCGTTTTCTATTTCCAATATTTGAATGTTTCATATGTTTAATATATGCAATTTCCCCGTACTAGACTATCTATAGTTAGTAATTCTTTTTCGGAAAAAGGGATACTCTTCTTTAATAAAAATCCCAAAGGCTCTTCTAGATTTCTTTTAAATTTAAGAAATGTTTTAAAGAAAATCTGTGTAAAAAGGCTTAATATAAAGTTAGCGATTATCTAGTTGATAAAAGGGCCTTGGACTGGTGCTGGGCAGGCTACTTCTAATTAATTTGCTATATTTGTTTTAAATATTGTAGTATTGTTTGGTGATTTGCTTTTTTTAAAAGAGTAGGAACCGAGGGTTTTTACGCCGGCTTTTTCTCTCGGCCTACACCCTCTGTCTTCTTTGCCGATGCCTACAGGTTCGAATTTAATGATGTGGAATAAGTGATACCTTGATGATCTTATGTTCCAAAATAAACGTATTTTTTTATTTATA
The DNA here is from genome assembly GCF_905147795.1 of Pieris rapae. Classification (NCBI taxonomy): domain Eukaryota; kingdom Metazoa; phylum Arthropoda; class Insecta; order Lepidoptera; family Pieridae; genus Pieris; species Pieris rapae. Next base: position 2,570,788 of record NC_059511.1, on the reverse strand, counting down.
GTTTTAATTGGACATAATACGATAGAATACAATTTTAAACGATTGGTCTGCCAAAAAAAGTTTTCAGAAAACATAGTTCGTAGTAATTATTAAAAGGCTCAGTTCTCGACGCTAATGACGCTGACTCAATAATGACAGATATTGTAATGTATCGTGGAATACATAATTGTACGTCTAGTAGACATAAAATTGTATTTTTATATAACAGTTGACACTGTCGCTTGCTAATAAAATTGTATGTTTATGATGTGCGTGATTTTACGAAAGCTATGATCCTAACCATGCTATAAACAAGGGGAATTATGAACATGAATTTCTAATATTAATAATTTATTTGCATGAAATGGTACATAAATGTGATGGTAGTACAATCTAAACTTCGCATATTCTGCCACATATAATGTGCAAATTTGTCATTTCTGTCATGTTGAGTCATTTCTGTGGGGAGACATTTGTAAATACTAAATAGTCATAAAGAAACTTGCTTCCTGTATATAGACATAAAATAAAGGACTTTTTACTAACATATATATTTGACCAACTGCACATAAAATAGACCCTTTTTTAATATGTTTCTACGAATTTCTCATAAAGGTTGAATTCTTGAAATCTCGTTTAGTCATGCCGAATTCCTATAACCGCGAAACTGCGTACCAATTTGTAGTAATTATTAAATTTCTTAGTAGGCCTTGTAAACGGGAGAAACTATTCAACTTTTGTAAGAAATCTTGATATTTGCTAACCTTTTTCTTTATGAATAAGGAAAATTTGTCTTGCTTCCATAACCTGAAGAATATTTTTGAAGATAGGTTTACCTGTAATTATCATAATATGTAACATGAAAATTACAGCTTTTATCTACACTAATACAAAAAGATACGGTAAACCTTTTCATCAGAGTAGTATATAAAAAAAATACTGATAAAACCTACAGATATTGTGCTGATATATCATAAATACAAAAGACAGAAGATAACATTTTTCCCTACAAGGTAAGCATTTATATTCTCGTTTACAATGTCTGTTATGAAACAGTTCATAATTCATTTTACGGAGATAATTATCGAAACCTCCAAAGTATTTCACTTGCGTTTTAAATGTCTAGACGTCACTTCGTGTTGGCGCCAAAGGCTTTTAAAAGCCGTTAATTGAAGGAAATGTTTTTAAGAATACTCATCGTGTAACGTTGAAGTAAAAAAAAAATTTTGACCTCGGCAAAAGGCCCGGAACTAGATTTATGAACTATAAATTTGTAGTCCAATGTATGAATGTTTAAGGTTTATTCTGAGATAGTGAAACTGTACAGTCACTTATAAAACTCATAAAAAAGATTTCGAATCTACAGAGGCCTTACTGCGTATCTTGGAATGATTCGGAGATGCCAAAAACTAACACAGACATAGCGTACTCACTATACTTCACACTCAAATACATACACTCACGCTTTCACACACACTTAATGTCTTATAAGACTTGTGTTTGATTAGTTGTAACACTAAACCTCCCTCAATCTGTGAATGTTTTGTGTGTCAGGTAACTTACTTGGAGAACAATGACCGTTCCCAAATATCCTTTCTAGCGCAGTTTGTGTCGTGGTCTCTGGCAGCATGACCAGCGCTGTGGAGCAGACCTCCACAACATAATTCTGATGCTGAGTCACTTAAAATGTATCTTATACCTTGGTTTTTTTAATATTTTTTTATTATTTTTTTTTTTGCTTTTCTTTCGAGTGTTCGTCCTGTGTGCGTTTTGTTATAAAATATATCGTGTTTAAATGTTAGTCGTATATCTGTCACCGCCAGGTGAACGGAGAAATTTGGCTTGTTACCTAAACGAATCTTAAATCGCCGCTTTTTATTTTTTTTATTTATAATGTGTATTTTTTTTGATTTAACATTATTTACATACGTATATTGTTAATTGATGCTGTCTTCGACTAGTGTCTTTAGCGAGCGTCTAGAAAATGCGTGCACAAATGGACTTTTCTTTTCATGTCCGCAGTTAGTCGCTAGTCGCTCGTTCGGTGAACGAAAACATCTTGAGGAATTTGATGCCGTAGACCTAATAATTGACGGACTATTTCAGACTGAAAAGGCTGTCACCTACTGATTAATTAAGAAAACAAATGATCGGAAAAGAGGCCGATGCCCAGAGGTTATATCACTACTGGAGTTTTAGCTTCAGAAATTCCTGGATACTGGAGTGAACTTTATGACTAAGTTTCCGAGAAAATTCTAGACAAACATTCACTGAATAAATTCACACGTGCACGGAAGTCTACACAGATTATCATACTCAAATATTTTACAATTCCCACTATACATATAGGCCTTACCGCTTTTTTGAAGTTGGTTAATCCTTCAATAATAATACAGCGAACGTTGGGCGTTGGTCTATGTAAAAAGGAATTTAAATTTACCTGATTAACAACGCGATACTGCTTTAATAGTTGTTTACCATGCATATTATAAAATGCATATCCTGCGGCCCACAGACATCAAACGAATGTCCTAGATAGCCATATTGGGCTGCGATGTTGAAGAATTTATAAAATAATTTCACTACCTGCTTATATATTTAACGTTGGTTATTTTCGATGTATATCTCCACAAAGGGAATGTTTTGATGAGACTGTGCCTATTAATAATCTTTTTTAGGCTTAGATTACAGTGAGTTAGTTACTCCTGTTTCTTATAGAAGAGGGGAAAAACGGGTAGGAGGCTCACCTGAGGTTAGTGATACCGTCGCCCAGATTGCCAAAGGGCTTGCGAGTGCGTTGCCGGCCTTTTATTGAATTGTTAAAATAATAGTTTTGGTGATTGTTTAGGTACAGGTCTTCGTATCGTAACACAGTTTTTAAATCATCAACTTATAAGTATTTGTAATTTAGGTTATTGTTTTGAGAAAGGTTTCAAACGGTTTGAAAGCCTCTATGACGTATACAGTACACGTCTTGATGGGTTGTATTAATTTTTGTTTAGTTTGGACTAGAAATAATTAAATTAATAATAACTAAACTTGAGGGTACTACACAATTTAAACAAAAGAAAATTACCGATTTCTTTATCTATTTGATCCTGTAGGTTCTTGAGATGTCGGTTATATATTATCTTAATATATATATTTCTTGTGTGCGTGTGTATGTGACTGAACTCCTCCTAAACAACTGGACCGATTTAGACGAAATTTTTTGTGTGTGTTCAAGGGGATCTGGGAATGGTTTAGATTCACAATTTTGTCCGCTGGACAATGTTTTTTTAATTAATTTTCAATTTATTAGTTGTTGTTGATTTTGGAATGTTTTACAATGGAATCGACAGACGGCGCTACCATCGCAGTGTCAAATTTTAAATAATATTCGAATTTTAATTTTAGTCTGTCCCGAAATTTAAAAAAAGTTTTGTTATCATTGTGTTATATCGTGTGTGACCATGTGCTGGATCGTTAGATATTGTCATAACATTTGAATAATAATTTTCATCAAAATGGCTTATTAAAAATTGAAATTTTGAAATTAAAGACGTGTAGACAGGACAACGTCTGTCGGATCCGCTAGTTTATCTATAAAAGTAAACCTAAAATGTATCAAAACAATTTAATAAAACGCGCTATAGAAATGAAGAGGTCCGAACACGTTTATTAATTCATGCTAATTTATTTTGTCGTAATTAAAAGGAATTTTACGAGTTGTCCATCGGCGCGGACGGCACCTTTTAGGCGCCATTTTCGGAAATATTTATTGCTGAATCGTTCCATTAAAATACCAGAAATCAGTGTCATATTACAGATGAATAGGTATTCACCGATTTTATGTTCTGAGTTCCTTTCAACAGTTATTTAAACGTTTTTAATAACTTGAACACTTTACTTAAATTTTGCGATTAAGTTCAATTTTCTAAAATAATGATGGCGCGCTCATTTGCAATGTTATGCCTTGTAGTGGCTTAGATATGTTTGTGTAATACTGTTTATTTAACAATATCAATATTACGAGAGTGTCAAATAATATTTAAATGGCATATAAATAGACTCAACGTGTTAAAGGAGCACTGTATAACAGACGCGTTCGGCCCTTTAGTGCTGCAAACAAAATCAGCCTTTTCCGCGTCAAATATCACACAAAGTAATCTAGTTTTGGAGAGCAATCAAAATGCTCACCAAACCCCGGAAGTTAATGGAAGATGCTTGCTGTAGCAACTAGTCACGGGGTCTCTTGGTAGAATGCTAACGTGACCCTAAGTTTGTCAAACGTGAAGGTTGGGAAGGGGTTTAGTTGGTCGGGATGCTATAGCGAGTTCCACACTCTGTGCGGACTTGCGTACTCATTAAATAAAATGTTAGTCTGTAAAGTTTACAGACGATAGTTTAACGTGACAACGTCATAACAAAACATTAATGAAATAATTGCATATTTTAAGACTCCGAATGGAAGAGGGATAGAAGTGGCGCAAGCGTACAATGCGCGTATCGGGACAATCAATGTAACGTGACAGCGAGAGTGACGGGACAATGCGTCAAAATGGGGACTGTATGTTCCGTTTTATTCTCAATCATGTATTAATTGTTAGTTTCAAACAAGTTAACTAGGGCCTGTTAAGGACCATCTGGTCGCCAAACTCCAAAAAAGTACATTGTTACTTTCCAGTTTTGGTCATCGTTTCTTAAAATGCAAATGGAAAAAATATTTGGTGGAGTTGAGCAGTTATGTATCCATTTTGAACGATCAATACACGATTTAAAGAAAAAAATCGCTTGTTAAAAACATCCAAACGGCCAATTTTTGACACTTGAATTCATTTTATAACGAAAATGTATATATATATATATCATGATTTTAAAATTGACACGATATATTTTATCGCAAGCCAAGTAATCCATTTCAGAAAAAAAATTACAAAATTACATTAATGTCCTACCTAACTAATTCTTTTTATTACTGTCAGTGTAACACACTGACAGCAATTCTTGCTTGGATAGGGCCTTAAAACGTAGGCGAACGTGGCCGAGCGTTTAAAATTCATTACACGTGGAATGTTGACTGCAATTTGTCTCTTGAAGTCATCTTGAAGTTAACTGATAACTATCTTAATATTTCTACTATGGCTTTATTGCTTTTATTTTTATTTTTAAGTCACGGTTGAAGTATACCGAGAAACACCTACACAAAGATACAATGTTATATCAAAATTTATCAACGGATTAAAATGTCCAAAAATATCAGATAATTTTGAATTAGGTTTTGCCGTTACACTACAATGGGTGGGTGATTGATTATACTCTGTTTATTTACATTTAAAAAAGGTTATTTCCCGGGATTGAAGTACATTACGCGCACTGAAAATTTCCGTAGCTAACAAAAAAGACTGCTTATTGCAAATATAAAACTTGTGTGATTTTTTTCTTGTTATCTTCAAATAAGTCATCTAAGTTCTAAATTTAAATAATTGCGACCAAACCTGTGACATTGAGGGTACCATAGATGGAGTTGTTTTCATCTATTCCATTGACCCCTAGATCACACGCCTAGAATGGGACAGGAAATCCCGACTTCCGCTCGTCTAGAAATGTCTCAGCAGACAATAAAGCATTAATGCAATGGATGCTATTGAAGACGAAATTTTAGTCATCGGTCTACCTGAAAAAAGCTTTATATATTAATTTTGAAGAGTGATTTTGGACTTCAGGAACTTTTTTGAATTTTTGAACTTAATTTAAGAATATATTTTTTGAACCATTTCTCTTCTGCCTCGTTATTAGCTATTTATATTAATTATGTCCTATTAATCCTTATATTAAGCTTTTATATTTTTATTAAGTTTTCTTTTACCACAATATTTGCCAATCTCGTCGGTCTATCGGTCTTTTGGGTTTGCATTGGTTCTCTGTCATTTTGGCATAGTCAATTACTTTTTTTAAAGTGAACACTACTAAACTGTATCCCCTGCGTTAAAACTGGCCTATATAAATCGGTTTGAAGAAAAGTATAGAAATAAATCTTGTTAATATGCAACTTCATTTATATTTAAGAACAGTAGATAGTAAATCTAAGTAATTGTTTGGTTTGAATAGCAATGACAGGAAATTTTACTCTGTCTGACAGTGACGTCATGTATTTGATACGTACGCGCCGTTCGGGTCTAATAGTTAATAGTTTTTTTATTTGATTATAGGATGTTGAAAATTAAGACGACCTTTGCTTATGGACTGTGAATAAATAATTAATAATAACGAGATCTAATAAAAACTTATACGAGTGTAATTATTAATGCATAATAAAATATAAAGATAAAGAGATACTTTTTATATAAATGGGTATGGGATCACCTGATGTTAAGTGGTGATCCGCCGCCCATGGACTCACGCTGCCCATATCGCAAGTGCGTTGCCGGGCTTTTCATGAAGCCGGGCTTTTGAATTGGTATGCTCATTTCTTGTCTACATTTCATTGTATCTTCTATACATTTAGTTGTCCGAAACTTAAAATACTTTTTTATTCAATTTTACGTATTTTATTTGCTAGAGTAGACATACTGTACACATTGCGTTTATGTCTTATTAACATTTTGTTATTTACGACTCGTGTTTGACGCTATTATTTTTTCTCGAAAGCTATTTCAGACATGCATCATTACGGCTAATTCGCATAATTAAATGTCAAGCCATACATTTTGTAGCGAACTTTTTATTACCTAAGTAGGTCAACCTATACTATGAATTGAAAATAGTATTGATTATAATAGAAAAAAAAGTGTTTATTCATTTTATGTTTAGAAACCCTTTTAAGTTAAAAATACCTGTGTCCCAGCTCTTCCATATACAAACTTAATTCTTAATTACTTAAAATAATTACATTATTTAACCTTATTTTATTTATCTTTTTTCAACCATTATCAACACGCCTGAGTGCATGAGTAAGTGTGTAGGTGCAAATGTGTGAGTGAGTGAATGAGTGAGAAAGAGAGTGTTGGATAAAGATAAATACAGATTGTATATTAATAATTTAAACATATTTAAGAGAGTTAGGTATTATGATATATTACGAGAATGTAAATGTGTGCTCCTATTTTATCATGTCCCCTGAAGATAGAGGACAAATCTTTGATTCTCATTTATTTTATTATTATGAATTATTTAATTCAGCCCACAGAATTTTTTTGTATTACAACAACTTGACTAGTCGTAAAACTTATAAATAATTATACAATACGAATTACTGTAAAAACGCTATCAATGTTAAAAAATATTAGTTGTTATTAAGTAACTTCATCAATATTTAATATCTCCCTTGATATGGATAATTAATTTAACTTTTTTCAAGTCTTAACGTTTGAAACACTATAATGTTACATTGTCTGGTGATGCATGAAGTTTGGTAATTTATATTCTTGGAGAATCGTTAACGATAATAGTAATGTACGGTTTTAGTAAACTAGTAGGGAATGGATGTGTTATTTCTTTATTAGGTTTGTATAATCTTTACTAATAATGTATTTACTAACGGTCTTATACTAGGTTTTTTTTTCTCGAAAGAAAAGTTACGGTTATTTATATTTTATTAAGAAGATTTGAAACTTATACCTAAATAAATTATGAACTAAATATAAACAACTATGTATACACCAATAGGAAATGCATTGGTACAAATCAGTCAATCCACCCTGGCTAACTAACAGAGAAATCAATAAAAAAAATAAAGTAAATCTTGATGTGCAAACCTTTTTATGTCTGAGCCTCAGATTTATGTATCTGTTTCATGATAATTTGTTAATCTAATAGGCAAGTAGGTGATCAGCCTTCGGTGCCTGACGCACGCCCTAGACTTTATAGATCTTCGGAAGTCAGTTTCCTCATGTATGTTTTCCTTCACCGTTCAAGCGAATGTTATATAGAAAGAAATATATACATAGAAAGAAAGTCCATTGGTGCACAGCCAGAGATCGAACCTACGACCTCAGGGATCAGAGAAGCTGAAGCCACTAAACAAACACTGCTCATATACAAGAGAAAACAATAAAAAGCTAAATGGTGTCTGACTCATTTAGATCTCTACGTTAAATATAAGCATCACCGTTTCATATCGTATCCCTATTCCCTGACATAGTTTATAAATGTTCTGTATTTGTTTTTCATTCTTTTTATCAAATATTTAAATGTTTATGGCAGCTCTGCCTTACAAATTTTATGACTCTAAACTCGGCGATTAAAAAGGGTGGCGGGTAGTTTCATGTCACTTCTTCTTCTTGCCCGCTATACGCCCTTGACTTGCGAACTGGTAGTAAATATAAATTTAGAATCAATTTAACACCTTTTCTGTAGACGTACATAAGTGTACCTATATGAATTAAGTTATTTTGCGTTTATACAAATGCTTTTGGCTACGCACTTTCTGTGTTTTTACATCTTATATATAAAATTCTTGTGTCACGGGGTTAGTAACCGAACTCCTCCGAAACGGCTCGACCGATTCTCATGAAATTTTGTCGAATTGGGTATTGGGGCGTATTGGGTAGGTCTGGGAATCGAACAACATCTATTTTTCATCCCCCTTAATGTTAAGGGTGTTTAAATTAAATTTATGTGTTAACCCCTAAATTTTTTTATTTATTTTTTAGACAAAATTTTTCGTTTTTATTTTTTTACGAACATTTTCAACCAACCCTTATGTTTTTTTTGTTAATTATAAACTTTAATTTTTTGGCACAAAAACATGGCAAAACGTTTGCCGGGTCAGCTAGTATTCTATATTTCTTTACAAACGTTATCTGGAACTGGTCTTTAAAATCCTTTTATCTGTACTTCTTGCTATTGCCTTTTTAATTTAGCCGTATTAAATTATATTAAAATCTTTCACAGATCCCGCTTGTAAGCAACGAAGGAAAAACAGGTCTGGGTGCGACTCCGACTCCTGAGCCACTGGGTACACTCGGACCTGCGACTATGAGACTCGCGGCTAAAACAAAAATGCTCCAACCGCCTGCCAAAGCGTTCCAAAATGAGCCTGAAGATGAATTCGAATAGATGCCATTTCTTGCTGTTAAACACTACAGTTTCAGATGGAATAGTTATCCAACTGAAATTATTGATGGGTACACACTACACATACATATATATATATAGGAAGTATGATAAATTTGTAAGAGTAATATCGTGAATATTAACTTGGTTTCTATATAGCTTGTTGACGTTATATTATATCTTATATTTTTTTGCCATATTTGTGTGTGTTTCACCATACTTACGTTATCTATGTTCATAGAATGTTTAATGTATTTTTATTAATTTAATTATTTATTAATACTAGTCTATTTTTGCGAACGAAATAGACTAGTATGGATAGAAAAGTATAATATAGAAACAAAAATTTACCAGAGATTTTTTAGAGATTTTTGTCAGTTCCCTTTATTTGTATCTAGTACACGTTTCACGCTGTGTAAATGTTAAGTTAGTTTTTTTTATTACATAATTGTACAATATGCGTGCATAATACATATTTTGCCAATTTAAAATTAAATAGCCAAGTACGTAGACGTTGTAGAAAGAAAGTCCATTGGTGCACAGCCGGGGATCGAACCTACGACCTCAGGTATGAGAGTCGCACGCTGGAGCCACTAGGCCAACGCTGCTCACTATCTAGATACCTAATCGAATAGTTAATATATAATAATCAGTTTCGTATTTGAGACTAAGAGGAAGCGCAAACAAATATTTTTAAATAACTTAGTAAATGTGGAAAATCGACGTGCTTCACCAAAATATTGTATTTGCTAAAGGTCAGAGCTTCATGTAAATTGAGTAAAATGTGAAAATCATTGAAATATACAATTAAAGTGTAATCACTCGCGTTTAGAATATTATTGATTTACTAATTATCCGTTACTACGTTTCATAGTTGTCATAGTTTGCATTTTATGTTGTGTACATAATTCTCTATTTTTATACCTTTGTATTTGGAAACGAAAAATATTAATAATATTTATTTTCTTTGTGTAAGTCCGAGGTGTTCTTTTTGATCTTTCATTCATTTAAGGCTTTTATTGCTTTTCACACCAGTGGCAATTTTGCGTCACGTCTAATGCAGTGTATTTTATAAAGGCTTATTAAATGTGTTCCTTCTGGAATGATAGAATATATAGATATATATGATCATAAAGTTCTAGGATTTAATTAAAGTTGTTTATATAGGATATTATATTGTTTTATTTACAATAGTTTATCCAATAAATTTTAAATAGTATAGTATTAAGGACATCCATGCGCATATACATAACTTACTTCTTCCCTACTAATATGTAAAGCCCCTCAACTATGACTATGCGATAACCTCAAAAAGTACCGTACAGGTTTTTATGTCTAATAAATTATGTGTATTGGAAGGTTTTCATGTAAATAGTCTGAACCATTATTGTTAAAGGGGTCGCTAAAGAAGGAGCTTGTGTGAATTTAATCAGATTAAAATGATTTACATTGCATAAAGTTAATAAACAATACGACCTGTATTGTTTATTAACTTTATGGTCAAGGTCCGCGAAATCAATTTAAGTCATACTTGCTGGATATCGTATCATTGTTTTGCTGGGGTACGCCATTTCTAGTCAATGACATTCCAATTATTACTTTTCTCTTAGATTTATAATATTTACTGCTTCGGAATTATTTATACGTTATGCTCTTTATATAGGTCTTAGTAAAGAAGTTACATCAGAGAGTTAATTGAATATCTAGACAGTTAATTTAAGATCGATATTCAATCAAGTCGCTAAAATTCTGTCAGACAAGTGACTGAATGAAACGTTTAACGAGTTTCCTAAACGTTCCTAGGCAACAAGGCTAACTTAACCTTAAACTCTCTGATACAACCACTTTACTACGACAAACACATACGTATATATTCAAAATAATTACCACTACGACCCTTTTTTTTTCACCCTTCTGGTTCTGAACTCGTACCCAACTGACAATGTACATCACATTTAGTATGTTTGTTAAAAAATACACGTAAACTAGGACCTAGCAGTGCAGGAAAGTTCACTTCCTTGCATAACCGATCATCAGAACTATCATTATCCGTTTTGACTTACAAGAAAATATTCTAAGAACCGATTATCATACTTTCTATCGAGTTCTTAGACATATGTGAGTAAACACGTCGATATAAACTATGTGTAATGAAAGAGAAACGGTCAATATATTACAAAATGGACAATGGACAGTAGTAACAGTGTAAAGATTTTCGATGTGACCTGTCTTCATAATTAATCCAAAACATGACATTGACGTCCTCCTTGGAAGGTTATCTGGCAGAATAATGTTTGACTTTGCAGCCACGGTCCATGGTTTCACATAACAGTAGTTTATTGTGAAAAAGAAAGAAAAACTATTATACACGATAAAAAGGAAATTTTGGGAGTTCATTTCATTAACATTGAAAGTGAAAGAAAAATTGTATCAAATCTGACTTGCCTTACACCGAAACAGTCGATGGCGCGTGTCACAGAAAGGACTACTATCTACTTGTATATTACAAAAAAAACAAGAATCAAATACCGAAATTTGAGGCAAAGAAGGTTAGCGCCACTGGTTTCTTTTAGGTTGACGATCTGATCCGAAGTTGAATTTAGCATTTTTCGGTATGAGTTAGTCTCAAACCTATAATCCATAACACATAGACATACATAACTGGCAGTCGGCACAGAACACTTCTAATATTTAAAAAAAGGTGCATAATCTGTATTTTTATGTTTAAAATATAAATGTGCAAGGTTAATGCCTATGAAAGCTACAGTAAAATGTTCTGATGGCGGTTTCGCGTGTGTTGTCGCTAGTTGCAAGTGCAAAGCAAGGTGATTAGCTGAACATAAAGTACCTTGATTGCAGCCGGACATGCATTGAATTCATTCATTTCCAGACAGATCGAAAATAGTGACATAAAATTTAATATTCCAGTTTAGTACAGTTAAGTTATTCAAAATATCAGTTCCTACTAATATAAGTAGAATTAGGGCCAAGTGTTTTTTTAAAGCATTTTTTTTGGATGCCTAACAAAGATTTTTGAATTATTTATTATCATTTAGTATTTTCTTTTATTAACATAGCATTTACACATTTAAAGAAAACAATTTTTACCGGATTGAAGCTATGTATTATTGTAAACTTATAATTATTTAAAATAATTTTAAATTATCCGACGTTTCGCGTGCCTTACAGCGTGCGTGGTCACGGTGATTGAAGACAAAAGGTGTTGAATGTCAAAAAAGTATCACAGCTGTAGAAAAATTTGTATTATCTGTATTTATTTCCCCAGAGTTGGTATCGACTAAAAGATGAGGATTTCTGCAGAAATTGCTCACGGTGTCCTCCATTTCCGCGGACTTATATATTTTGTCTCCATTTTTTATAAGTTTAATAATACATAGCTTCAATCCGGTAAAAAACTATTTTCATTAAATTTATTAGCATTTAATTATTTATTAAATAACGTTCTTCAGCTAATATGCAAACAGATGTACATTATAGAAAACATCTTATATTATAAGAATTTTCCCTTTTTCATTTATCACATTGTCATCAACTCAAAGATTACACTGCTGGTCGGAAGGTCTGAAACGAAAGGAGATGCGTCTTCTCTCAATATAGATTAATAAACGCCAATTTTATGTTTTGCAGCAATCATGGTAACCGACAAATGTTACTTTAAACATGTATATTAAAAGCCTGTTGAACATCCAATTAATAACAGTAAACCATTTAATAGATATTAATACACGGAATCTACATTTTAATTCGGTAATTATTGTAATATAACAGCAGGCATCCTCAGATAGAGTAATTAAAGTTAAGTAGGCAGTAACTTATAAAACCATAACACGATATTTTATTAGTTATGTTTTAACGTTTTATGTTAATTGTTTGTAGTTAAGATTTTAAGATAGGCCACGTTGGAAAGCTCATTACATTTTATTTTCTGTAATGCCATAAAGGGTCCGGGTAATAAAGTTATCATACAGACGTTTGTATGTTTGTTTGCGAATAAAAGTTTGATTTCAAAGATGCAAATCGGATTATGTTATGATTTAATATACAGGAGGCAAACGGGCGGGCTTTCTTCATACTAAACACACCGCAGCCTTTTAAGAATTGTTAAGCTCTTTTCTTGAAGGACTAATTCGAATTGGTTTGGGAATACTTCAGTGGGAAGCTGGTTCCACATAGTCGTGGTGCGCGGCAAAAAGCTCAGTGGAACGACTGATGTCCAGGTGATACTGATGGTATTTTGTGTTATGCCTTGGCAGGCTATGATAAAACTTAGGTTCAGGTATTAGTCCGAACAACTCCTCTGAACACTCTCCATGGAAAATTCGATATAAGATGCAGAGAATCGAGAAAAAACGCAGGCAATGTGCGTCTCTTTACTGCATTATGGCAAAATTCCTATAAAGGAAGAGAAACCGTACCGTGTAGCAGGGTTTAATAAGAGAATGAAGTAGGAGTGATACAGGAACATAGTCTCTTTAAATAACTTATATGCTACAACCATTTTATTTCTGAGCCTCACATTTCTGTATCATTTCTGAATAGCTTCCTGTGCCTGACGCACGCCATCAATTTTTTGGGACTAACACAAGTCGGTTCAAGCTAATGTTAAATGCGCACATAGACAGAACGTACGACCGCGGCGAAGTCGCATACAGTTGAAGCCGCTAGGCTAACACTGCACAATTTTTTTTTATTACGTACAAAAAAAAGTTTGTCAACATTGCGTCGCCCTTCCGCACCTATCACATCACACAACTGGCCCCGTAAATTGGTATTTCACAAATTACTAAGTTATATTTATATTTTTTCTCTGACTCGTGTAGTGTAATTTTAGTTTTTTTTGCTAATGTTATATGTTCGTATATTTTAGATCAATAGATCATTATTTGTGTTGCGGTCTACCGTTAGTAAATAAAAATGAACATAATTTAACATGACAATTGGCATTTTTGGTGACTAATTCACGCCCACCTGGTTATAAATTTACTTTTTCGATTTCAAATCGGAGTCATAAACATTTTGAGGATGAGCCTTAGGATTCTGATTTCCGATTCGAAATAATTTCTGTTTTGTGACTCATTTTGATATTTTTTGACTTAAGTTTTTGACTGGTTTTGGTTGATATGCAAATGATACTCTAAGTAAGCAGTTTCGCAGAATTAAATCATTTAAAATGTAATTATTTAATTACAATAATTCAGTTAGGACATTGTATTATCGTTAAAATATTTTACTCATATCGATCGTGAAAGGTGTTCGTTGTTTTATTTTTCAATTCTTCCCGTTTTACATCTCTCAGTTTAAAACAGACTAACGAAACTATTCAGAATTACACGTGGCTACAACACTATCCGATATTTTTTTGAATTTATTTTAATTATAGAAAATATTGTTATATAACATATATTGCTAAGTTAAAACAGTAGATCTACTGTAATTTGGAAGCACTGGGGTGACCTCGGCAGGTGGCGCCGCGGGCATTAGTTATGCGTCGGCTAGTGCGCCGTCTGCGTCGTTTCCTGTGCACCCGTGCCCGCAACTCACCCTGTAATTAACTCGACCTCGTATTAAATTCACCCACAGACCTTTCGCCATGTAGACTTGTTTTTAATTACGTTTTTACGACTTTCCAGTGAAGTACAGTGACAATTCAGTTGATACTTAACTGTACAGGACGTACGACGATAACTTCGATAAAATAGTGTTTATTGAAACCGGTTGGCACGCAAAAAATATTTTACAAAATTTACGATTTACTACAGTTAATATCTGGACCGGTTTACCTCATTCATAGCGAGAATTCTTTTGAACAATCTTGTTTAATTTACATAAAATAATAATACTACATAATATTTTTAACTCATTAAATTGACAAAAATTATATACATTATACTGTTAAAAAAGTGTGTATCTGATCCTTCCATTATTTATAATGCTGGCGCGTTTTCGTGTAAGCAGCCTGCATATGACGTCTATTTTTTTTTTCATCGAAATCAAAATAAACGATACGTTCTATAGTATCTCCGAGATAATGTTGTCCACAGACTCAACATTGTATCTCTATTAAGATTGGGACCAAGAACCATCATGCACAAGTGTAGTAGAGACATTATTATTTTTTACATAATATGGGGCCAAACTAGCCTGCGGGACGCCCAAAAATGGCAGACATCGCAGCCCATAGATACCCATTTTTCGTGCGTTGCCGGGCTTTAAGGAAAAAAAAACAAAAAATTAAACGACATATAGTATCTTGATGGATGATGAGCACGAAAAGAGTATCACGATAGCTTTCCATCTGTGGGACTACCTACACACCGCCAAGTTTCCAACATTGGTCCATTTAATAAAAAATTACAAAACAGCCTTTTTTTTAATTATCATCTCCATCTGCAGTAATGTAATATTTGACCAATCAAGGCGTAATGCACGATGCTCACTTTACTTCTTCTTGGTTCTACCTGTATTTTGACAACACTTAATTAGATTCTGCCTAGACAGGTCACAGACAGAATGGTATGGCAGTTAGTCAAAAAGTACTTGACACTATAAAATTTTATGTATACATTATAGTTTACGGCTCTTGATAGATTCCAATTATAACAACAACAAAAGATCTTCTTGTGAGCTTTTGCTGTTGTCCCAATGGTACCTATGTGGTAGGAAAAAATAATTGATAATTCAGAATGGATGCCAAGATGCCTGCAAATTGATTTGTTAATCTGAATGATGTAATAGTTTCCACTCATTCACGTTGATTTTACGCAGTACGTAGTTTATTACTAACATAAGAACGCTGAAATAACTTTCGCCGACTAAACAAAACTATATTTAGACGATAAAAACATTAACCAGTCTAGGTGACCTTCGTCTGGGGATTTTATACTTCTGACCTTTCTGTAAACATAACTGGCTCTTGTAACTAATATGCTACTTTTCCGGACGAATTTTTGGTGGTAAAGCCTGGATTCTGATTTACAATACATAAAAAATATATAAAAACATAAATAAATCAGTGGAGTTACAACCTACCTACCTACAAAGATACCTCTTTAGGTCCTGGCCTCAGATTTCTGAATCTGTTTCATGATCATTTTTAAAGATAAAAAACATATGAGTTTTGTAAATTATTATCAACCCGTATTGAAAATTTTTAATTAAAATTAATGCACCCGATAACATTGTAAATTTCTGATGTTAAATATGATTTTTAGTAAATTAGTTTCGTTTTAAATAACTTTTAGTCTTAAGTTAGGTTAGGCCTTAACTTTATGTTACGATAGATCGTAATGTTTAATTGTGTCTTTGTACTGAGGCAATTTATAAAAAAAATGGGTATACATATTATTAAAATTTAAAAAAAACATTGTAGCTTTTTGCTTGCTTTTAAAATGAGTGTACCAATACATAATTTAATAACCGATTTAACTAGATAGGGTTTCTAATAGCATCACCAAAGTAATTTTAAACCTAGTTGTAGTATAGAATTAAAAAAATTATTAATTATTGTTCATATTTTGCCAACACCGAACATATATTTTTGAAAATAACATCAAAAGACGTCGATATTTGTCCAATTTATACCAAATTAATATCATCGTCATATAAGTTAATTACTCAAGTAAGTCAAAATCACTCAATCAAATCCTATCCGATAATTTAGGTTGTATTAAATAGTCTAAGCCCATATTTAAATGGTAGCTCTATACTTACTTGAATCTAAATTCGTTCGTTCGCAACAGGTGTACGATGTAGGATCTCCCAACTCAGCCCTCGGATTTGTTAGCATGCCATAATTAATTCAGTCGCAACAATGTTGCGATTTTGTACTAACGGAAGAGTTGTCTGGCTAACAACAATACAGGTTTTAAAATTAATATAGTTTATAAACTCTAGTAAACATAATATGTTTTATGAAGGTTTCATTTGTTTAGTATTGCATTACTGCAGATGGTAAGACATCAGATGGAGCTGAAAATTAAAAATAAAAGCCAGTTTTGTAATTTTTATTTAATGGAGTTTGTCAATTGGTGGTTTTTAGATACTCCCTTGGATGTAAACGGAAAGAAATCGAGATAGTCTCTTTCTCTTCGTGCTCATCCGAGATCATCAGTTATCCATCAACATACTATATGTTTCTATCACACATGATATACCCTTCTTAAGAGTAAGTTGTAACTCTTATTACTGAGAAAAAAACGATTTATATAATGCTTGGACTGGCGTCTGATTTTATATTAGATTCGTGTTGATTTTCTGATTTGTAATAGGCAAATAAGTAGGTGTTTGACGCATAAAGCTGACTTTTTTTTATAGAACAGGGGGCAAACGGGCAGGAGGCTCAGTGATACCGCCATGGACACTCTCAATGCCAGAGGGCTCGCGAGTACGTTGCCGGCCTTTTGAGAATTGGTACGCTCTTTTTTTGAAGGAACCTAAGTCGAATTGGTTCGGAAATACTTCAGTCGGCAGCTGGTTCCACAAAGTGGTGGTGCGCGGCAAAAACTGCCTAGAAAAACGCGCAGTTGTGGAACGGTGGACGTCGAGGTGATACGGGTGAAATTTTTGTATCTAAGGCATACCGGTGCCATATTTTCTTTCACTGTAGGAGTGAGAGTAAAGCACGCATATATAAAATTGGTTTAGATATTCAACGCACACTCAAACCACCACTCCTCGCTTAGATTCCAGAAACAGCATTCATAATAACTAGGCCGCGATTTTTGTTTCCCTTAATACGATTTTTTTAAACTGGTTTCTCTGTACATTTTTCTGCATGTGTGCATGTTACTCTCCCCCTAAAACTTGCCTGAGAGTTTAAGGAATCAAAAAAACCTGATAGGTCAAACCGTCTTCATATAGTTTTCTTGTTTACAACGCACTCGCGAGCCCTCTGGCATTGAGAGTGTCCATGGACGGCGATATCACTTAACATCAGGTGAGCCTCCTGCCCGTTTGCCCCCTGTTCTATAAAAAAAAACGCATGTAGAGTGAGCAACGCTAGTCGAAGATTAAATTAGCGTGGCTAATTAAAATCATATAACCCGATAATGTCAAATAAATGTCAAAAGGCCTGCCCACGACCAGGGAATATTGCGCATATTTTATTGTGTCTAGGAATAAAAAATGTTATCCTTCTCTTTCTTTCTTTCCAGTTTTTGGTATTAGATGCAGTATACAATATATTATTAAGCAGTGTTTGACTAGTGGCTTCAGCGTGCGATCACTGAGGTCGTAGGTTCGACCCCAGCTGTGCACCAATAGACTGCTGTGTGCGCATTTAACATTCGATCGTACGGTGAAGGAAAACATTGTGAGCAAACCGACATGTCTTAGACCCAAAAAGCCGACAGCGTGAGTCAAACACAGGACCTACTTGCCTATTAGATTGACAAATGATCATATAATCGATACCGAAATTTGAACCCTAGAACTAGAAATTTTGTAGCGCCACTGATTCTTTTAAATATAATATATCCAATATGAAGAACAATGGTTGTAAGTGTGTTTATCAAAAACGTCGGCAGGTGCACTCCGAAACTCTCGCAGTGACCTTCAAGTTAATACTCCGGCTCAACCGGTGAAAGTGTACAATGTCTTTAATTTTTTGTTAGGAAAGCCGATGCCTACCGCACCGGCCCTCGAATTCGACACCGTGAAAATTTTGGCGAAACTTGCGTGAAGTTATGCAGAATTTTACTTTTTTTCGTATCGGGTTTTATGACGTAAGATTAGACGTAATTTCCATTGTATTTTTAATTTGGTATATAAATCATATTATATACTGCTACTTACGTAAATAGCAGTAGTTTATAAATCACGATTTTTTCGATTTATACAATACATACCACATATATAAAATATTATCCGCTGTTTTGCTAGTTGTGATATACATTTATGTTGGCCATTCCTTACATTTATTATTAAAGATAGTTTGTAACACATACTGTAGATATAGCATTATGTGTGTGTTTAAAATGTTTCTATGGTTGAACGGAAAAGCAATTGACAGGAATTTTAATTAAAGTTCTAATATTAACTTGTCCGTATTCTAAAAGATAATAAACTATAGGTTCAAGATTTGTCAAAGCGTTATTGTTTATATATATATATATATATATATATATATATATTGAACAGGAATTTGAAAGACAATAAAATACGAATTTGAAAAATGCTTGAAGGAATTCTAGATACCAGT
Organism: Pieris rapae; assembly: GCF_905147795.1. NCBI lineage: Eukaryota > Metazoa > Arthropoda > Insecta > Lepidoptera > Pieridae > Pieris > Pieris rapae. The sequence continues at coordinate 2,551,554 of NC_059511.1, read as the reverse complement.
ACATACTATTGTAGGAAGATAATATAAAAATGTTACTTTCATAAAATACTTTTTTGAGCACAGATTAATAGGGCATAGAATAAAAATCAAGTTGACATAAGACGAGAATATGTGCTAAAAATGTATCCGATAGATTTGTTACATGGACGAAAGCCGGCTGTGCTTCGGTGCCTACGTCTCAGGATGCCAGGTTACATTGGCGACTAGGCGACATCGACACTATGGAAGTAATTATTCAATCAAATCAAAAAGGAGTTCCTTTAGGTTCCGAAGATACTAGAAGCGTTCCCCCTTTGAATAGCTAGACTAATTCTTTGTCCGAGGTAGCTGCCAGCTCTTCGGTCTCCTGTGATGTCAACTAACCTTTGATATTTCCCTAAAAAACCTTATAGCGCTAGGACCCCACGGACCAAGGATCTCGACACCGAATGGGACAAAATCATATTCAGAGCCTAAACCCCTGTTATTGCAGGCTTTAGCTTTTTTTATATTCTTTATTATATTTTAATGATTTTTTCTCGACATTATCTTATTGACATCTGTATGCTACATGTATTTCTAAAATAATATTAGTAATAATAAATTTTAATAATTGATTGCCGTATAATGTTGTTCTAGCCTATAATTCCACAATCCTCTTGTCTTCACTGTAAGCAATTAAACCTAGATCTTGTACCGACGACATTTGATCTATCATTATAGATGTAAGAAGATTCTCACGCTGTCAATAGATGTGGTACTTTTTCTTTTTCTACATTTACCAACCGTTAGTCTAGCCATTTATAGTTATGAATTACTAATAATATTTTTTTATTTCAGATACTTTTTAACTTTAACACATCTATATCTGTATCTTATTCTCTATATTGCCCTTTTTGGCAAAAGCTGCCATTCCGATCTGCACCATGCCACTCTCTGCCATGTACCTGCTATCGCCCTAATTATATTCCGTTTATAGGTACACGTTTAGTACGATTTTGTTCCACTTTTCTGTTCCTCTTGCCATGTGTCTAATAAGTAAATTTAATAAGCAATGTAAGGAGTGTTTGAAAATATCAAATAAATGCAAAGTAAGAATTATATAGACATGCCTTAGTACATTTTCCTTTCAACAAAATTTTCATATGTTTGTCAGTAATTTATGAAATACCTGTATGAAATCACATTACAGTTCACCTTAGATTCAGAGCGTTAATTATTACTCCTATATACTCCCGAATCTATTACGTTTTTGACGTACGGAACTACTTCCTAATCGTGCGGATTCGAATTCATAACGGATAATCGTCTGTGTGACCTTGAATCATAGACTCAATGACGGTCGTTGCCCGACTCGGTTGTGAGCTGATTATTCCTCATGCGTGTACAGTTGTTACCAATATTCAAATCTCTCCCATACAATTATCGTAAAGTTGATTTGAAAAGTGAAATTCCAAATTCAAAAATTCCATCCATTTCACATTGACGTCTGGTGTTCACCACCGAGCGTAAACACGAAGACACTTGTGGCAACACTTATTCCTATTCCTGTTATTTCCGAACCGTCAAGACTTAGGGACCTCCAAGAGAGGAGCGTACCACTACCTTAAACGCCAGCAAGATACTTAAAGAGATCATGGGTGGCGTTAAGCTCTTAACATAAAGTGATTCATGATTGTCATTTTTCGTTTCGGTAATTAGGCTTCTACCGATAACAACCTCCTTAACCAGGATGGTCCCTTTTAGGAGCTGTGATGCCACACACACACATGTTAATGTTTGCAATTCAAATTGAATTATACAGGAATTATAAATATCTTAATTAAACTATATGTAGATATCTGTCACGATAACTAATGTAGACTAAAAGTAATAACAAAAGTAATGCCCATTTAATAAGTTGTAATAGTATGGAAATTGTAGTGGGTTTATTATTATTATTATTATTATAAATGTAATCTGAGGCCACAACTCATAAACGCTACTGGTCGTAGAAAAATTGTGCGACTTGCCACCGTGTACTGTAATAGCACTACATTTTACTATGTAAGTGGCTGAATTGAAAAGTCATAAATCATTCGATTTGGATGTCATAACAATCATTGTGTGACACGACAAATGAGTGTTTAGGAATTTTTATTACAAATTTGAAAACGATTTTGGTCACGCGTTCAACCTAAAGAAATTGCTTTAAATGTGGCTGAATTGTCTGCCTTGTGGCAGTGATCACCTACTTACCTACTAGATTGATAAATGATCATGAAACAGATACGGAAATCTGTCGCCCAACCTGAAGTTGCAGCGCCACTGATATTTCTATGTTCACAGTTATATTTCTTTTGGCGTGTTAGGGAAAAATGACGCGTGCACACCGTGACAAAAAAACCGACACCCTGAAGTTGTAGTCAACATTTTAGTTTTTTAAAAGTTATACTTCTTTTGGCGCGTTCGAGAAAAAATGATGAGGATAATTTTTGTCTATTGTTTGTGTCATTTTTCTACACACACACACACACGTATAACTTAATACATACACACTTTTTTATTATTACAGTAATAGTTAACAGGTAACTATTACTGTAATAACAAAATTGAGTAGTAGCAACACCAGAATATACATAACGCTGAATAAAAACAAAAGACGTAACGCAATCAAACTGTCACATCCTGCACGTTTCACGGATCCACGGTCCATGTATGATTGTATGTCTAGCCGACATGCACTTAGCTTGTTCGTCCGGCCGAAACGTGATCTCGCAAATCGCAGTGGGCCGTCTAGACAGTGGAGGCCGTCTGTCTAGCCTAGCTATACTCGGATGGCCCATACAGAGCCACCAATTATCAATACGGTAGCAGCACATGCCACAAACCCGAACACACTTACCACTACGAATATCTCGCACCGTGAACGCGTTCGGGTACTAAAAAAACTTTCGAGAATTGCGGAACTGCAAATAAAACATAAATTGTAAATAGAGTCATTCTCTGTCTTCATTTTTTACCTAATAATAATTCCACGACTGGTTTCTAGGCAGCTACCGCGTTACGCTAGTCGGCATTGTTGAATTTCGAGCTCTGTAAACAATGTGAAACCAGACGGTGATCAATCGGCCAGAAAAACAGGCAGACGCAATGGCGGCATAAAAACTTGTGCAGACGCGGATGTTCGTTCAGTGTAAAAAAACAAGTTGTAACCACTCCTGCGCTGCCTAGCTGCATCCATGCATCAATAGGCAATTCAATGAGACATTATGTTCTACTGAATTACACGTTGAAGAAAATGATTGATGCACTCGACGCAGACGACTGACAGTCGGGATACACTTTTTTTTCTGTCTATAATATAGCCTTACGTTTAATACTGTGTTTCGGAATCTTTTTTGAATCATGCCCCACCTAAGCTTTTCTAAAATTCTTATATGTAATGTAACATACAAAATGTATATATTAAAAATTGAATTATTTAAAAACTTAAATGATAGGATTTAGGGTGTCCAGAAAATTGATCACGAACCACAGTAAGTTTTATAACGTGTACTGAAAAAGCTAAATCCATTTTTTTATTTAAATTAAAATTGTCCCCTACCGAACGTCTAAAACTACATTTGTATGAAAATGATAGTTCGTATCGGAAAATTTTAACAAAGCCGCCTGAATACTACTACGACTGAGGTGCAATTCTTTCAAGGGAATGGTGATTAAATTTTTAAAGGCAAGGCTTTATTTAGGCGAGTATTTAGATCATAAGTTTGACACCAATTCTAAATAACTTAGCCATTATTATGACATTATGTTAATGTTTGTATTATATGACATTATAAAAATTAATATGACATTTGTATGCCTATTTATTTATGGTTAATTATGCGGATTTTTATAATTATTATTTCTAATTGTACCACTATCTTGCCAAATAAATGAATTAATTTCATTTCATACGGCACGGAAAAAGTTGTATAATCTTAAAATTGTATTTCAGTAATACATAGATCTTTATATTGTCAATATAATTTACAGTGGTAATTTAAGTAAGAGCTGGGATCCTTGAAGAAAAGTAAATATGTATGCTTTTTCTTAATGGTCCTTAAATCTAACAATTATGTATGTATTTGTAACGAATGAACAAATTTTTGCGTATTTAAGAATAATTTAAGTATTACAACGAATGTTTTGCCGCCTTTATGTGGAGACAATTTCACACATAATTTTTTCTGTGCCGCCCAGTATTTCGGATCGCAATAGAACAAATTCAGCATCTGATTAAAATAACTTCACCGTTAATTAACGGTTATTTACTTGCGAATGTTATTTATGTCGCATATACTTAGAGTCGTTAATTATATTTAATTATACCCGTTCGGGCGGTTTGAAAGTATTTGCAAGAAAGAAAGTTTAACGACAAATACGCATAAAGACATGTAATTAGTAGTGATATTAGAATTTAATTTCTAAGCTAGTAATGTGCCTGTTCATTGCACTAAACAATATATTATTAGGGGAAATTAACATAAACATTCCAGGAATGTTTGTGCAGTGCCTAGTGGCTGGTTCGATATCCGGCTGTACACCAATGGACTTTCTACCTATGTGCACATATAACATTAGCTGTACCGGTGACGAAAAATATAGTGAGGAAACCGGCTTGCTTTTCGCCGGCTTGCTTTAATAACCTATCTCAATCATCTGAGATAGACATGTTAATCCAAATATTGCTAAAAGTGTGCCAATAACCAATTGACGGATTTTAATAGCCATCTCTGGATAGAATCTATCCATGGTAGTTCGAATCGGTGTATGTGGATAGAACTTTGTATAAAAATGACAGTTCAACTGTGCCAATGTCCTTTCTTAAAATTTTAACTTACACCAGTTTTTAAAATAATAAAAAAGCTGTTTGATATGTATTAAACATAGACATGTATATTTTAATATTATTGGAACACTTTTATTTAGTTTACATTGATTATCAAATATAAGTGTAAAGAGCGAAGAGATTGTATTCTATCCTTCGCCAAAAATGGATTCGTAGGGTTTTGGTTATTGGGATGCAGATAAGAGATCGATCGACTGTCACGGTGTGATCTCAGATTGCTTTCAATCTGAGATTATGGATTAATTATTGTGTTCGGGCGTTAAATCGTAAAGACGGCGTATGGCAGGCACAGGATGGTGATCACCACAGATACATAAATCTGAGGCCCAGATCTAAAAAGCTTGTAGTTCCAGTGATTTATTGTTTATATTTTGTGTCTAACCTTTCATTAGAACATCAAATATGAGACGCAATAGGCATGTTTTTATGCAATGGCTAACATTGTTAGTTTGGTATATTTTAGTCTGAAATTCTAAGTTAGTTAAAAGGCCGGCAACGCACTCGCGAGCCCTCTGGCATTGAGAGTTTCCATGGGCTCGGTATCACTTAACATCAGGTGAGCCTCCTGCCCGTTTGCCCCCTGTTCTATAAAAAAACAAAAAAAAAGTCAGTGGAAAATCTTTTATACGATTTTAGATCTAACACATCTAATTGTTTCACACTTTTTTAATTTAAGGTGTCAATATCCAATTATCATACTAATATAAGTGCCATAATGGTCATAATTAAATACTAACATATATGGACGGTCATAAATTGGTGTAATCTTAAAATTGGATAAGTTTTTAGGGTTTTCAAGTTGTCGCAAAACACGTCGTATTTTATCTCAATTCTAATTGAAGTACAAAGAACATGTCATTTCAAATTTACTAATTGTTTCAGTGTTGCCGCATGTGCGCAATAAATACTAGATTTTACGGTGAAGGATAACTTTGTGAGGAATCCCTACAAATGGACTATGGATAAAATTCAGCGTACGAAACGTGTTTTTTTCAATAATTTGTGTTCCCAGACATTGTACATAATATTAATTACGCCTCATATTCCTTCAAACATTTACAAAATATACACACACTTAAAATAAATAAATGTATAATTCTCAATAGAATCTGTGTTGCAAAAATATTTATTATAAGGAACAAATTTAGAGTTTGTTATTTCAGTTGCAAATCACTTGCATCCTATTTTATAAAATTATTCGCAACAAAAACTTTGTATTCAAATTAAAATGACTAACACATATGTACATAGACAAACAAAACGAACATCTTTCCCACAGCCTAACAAACAAAATTAAATGATTATCTGTGAAATGAAAAAAGATAATTAAAAATGTAATTTAAGAAATATAATTATTTCTTTACATATATACATATTTTTATGGACCTCTTAAACAGTATAGACCTGCTTTAATTGGCTCCATTTCTCTCTGTCTTGAGTATTTTTCTCACAATCTTCTCTAACTTCCTTAAGCTCGTCAGTCCTCAGTCCCAAAACGACCTCTTTCTTCGTCCTCGTGGCACTTTCCACTTAGACACTATATTATAGACAATTTACAAAAATAGTATTACCCCACACAGTAAGAAAAAGTACACGTACACAACAATAATAATAAATACGCATTAAAAAGGTTTTAATTACAATGTAAAGAACTTGCGTTAATTAAAGACAATATTATATTTCTGTTAGACCAATAACTTTAAAACTTACACAATTGTCGTCGCAAAACCAGCGAATAGTTCAGAATACATTTCGATAGTAATAATGCGAGAACGCATTCAATGTGAATTCACAGAATTTGTCAAATTAACGAACAAATAAAAGGTTTTCGAGAAATCAAAACAGTGTCCATTCAAGGAACTTAATTGACAAAGGGGAAATAATTGTTTAAATATCAGTTCGTGTCGTGGAGAGGGCTTGTTTCCACGATCCTCGTATTCGCGGAAATTGGGACAATGGCTGGTGTAACGTCGCCGATTTCATTCATTGTAGCTTAGGATATGGTGAGGGAGTTATGTCAGTTAGTTAAGATATTACTTTAGGAACTGTTCAACTGAATAATTATTTTATTATTTATTCATAAAATTATTGTTTTAATTTGTTTTTTTAACCATATTGACTGTTTGACTATGATAAAAAATACTTAGAATAAAGTTGAACTTATATTAATAGAGTAATTTGAGCTATTACAGCGTAATTATATTAACGTCATCGATTTGACGTTAATATAATATAATATATAATTAAGTTAAATAGATAAATTCGTTAAGTCCCATAATACCTACTGACCTTGAGTGGTGACCTGAGTCACCAGACCCTTCAAAGACAAAACCACATACATCCACCTTTATAGGACGCTCGTGCAATCCCAGTTGGAGTACGCCTGTCCAATCTGGAATCCGCATTACGCTATATATGTCGCACAACTGGAGGCTGTACAAAAGAAATTTTTACGCATTTTAAATTATCGGATGAATAGTGGTAGGGCTAATTACAAGGAACTTTTAAAAAGATATAAATTACCTTCTCAGAGTACTAGGCGTAATCTAATAGATTGTGTCACAGTGAGAAAAATATGCGTAAATGAAATAAGCTGTTCAGATCTTCTTGAACTCATACCATTTAATGTTCCTGCCAGGTCTCTACGCTTACATAGAACTTTTAATTTTCAGACTCCCAGAACCAACATTGGGTTCCGCGAGCCTCTTCACAGGATGTGTTCTTCCTTAGATTCAATCAAAAACATTGACCCTTTTTCGCACTCCACTACTGCCTTGTTTAAGAATAGAATAAAGCAACTCTTAATGTCTTAACTTTATATTACTTTTATGTGTGTTGTTGTCATGTATTATTTTTTGTATCATATATAAGTGTAACCTGTTGTGGAGGCATCCAGTGTGTTTGTATTTTTTTATTTTTGACTTTGTTTTTATTAAGGATGTCTCTGTTTGGTTTCCCAATAAATAAATAAATAAATAAATGACTCACTCACTGCAACTCTGCGACACAAAATGTCCAGTTCTCCAGACAACATCGAGGAAACTCCCGTTGCTGTGCTGCGGCCAATTCTGCTTCTGCAGCAGGTTCTCCTCCACTCCACCAATTACGGTATAAGTAGGTATTATGGAGTGGATCTTTTCAATTATTAATATGAAATAAATCTTTAACTGATTAGTTTTATTGTGTATCGTAAATTTATTAGCTTTTCTTACACGTACAAAGTAAATCCTAGAATCTTCCTTCATAAGAGGGATATAAACAGTCTGAGAAATTTTGTAAGAAAACGTCACGTTTTTCGGTTACGCGCCATGTTGCTTTTTTATCGAAGTTTAGTAAAGTGACGCAATGAATATAATGTAATATATGATAATAATAACAACAATATATTAGTTTTGAAGTTGGTTTGAAATAAGAATAACAATATATTAATTTGAAGGTGATAAAATTAAAAGACTTGTTCAAATTTAAATGAATTTACAAGAAAAGTGAGAGTGATTATACATTTCGTTTTATAAATTCAACACGTATGAGCATGATTTTAATATTTATTGGTTAACCTCACTTTTTGATTGTAAGTACTAGTGAATGTATATAAATCTGTTAAAATTAGCAAGTATTAATAAATATGACTGAAATAATTGTTTTTCTTAAGGCTTAAGCCTTATCTACCCCATTTTCGTGAAGTTGCAAATAGTAGAAAAATGATATGTCGTAAAGAAGTTTCACTTCTTACCTGTGTACTCTGGTACACACACATATTTTTTATACATTTTTCCATTGTATCTATCATGTTTCCTTATTAATAAATAAATAACTAAGCGCAGAAAAACTCCATCGTACTAAAAGGAGCTGTCAGGAGACCTTGGTTATTTTCTCTCCTTTAAAATGTTTTTTGACTCACTTGCTCTTGGACTACAATGCGTACACGTGCAGAGTGTAAGCTTTCATAGAGACTGCATTTTTATGATCTCATTGAGTGGTTGAAAAGCGCGTTTTTGGTTTGAAATCTAATATTGTTTAGTCTATGCAATATTATAAGAAAATGTTAGGGAAACTATTGATGTGGTTTGAAGAATGCCTTCTTTGATAGCGTTGTATGCTTTGTCTTATAAATCTATTTAAATACATACAACATTTATGTATTGTTTGTAACGTAAACTATAGATATTGTATTAAGTTTTTATTGAAATTTACCACATCATGGAAACTTCAATAAAAACTTAGTGTTTAAAAAAAGTAGCGTAAAGTTTCTTGCCAGTTTTTCTTGCTCGCTCTACGCCCGTTACTTGCGAACTGGTAGTAAATTTAAATGTACAATTATTTTAACTTCTTTTCTAACGTTTATAAATCTACTTTTTAACGTAAATGAATAAAGATAATTTGGTGTCTGAATAATTTGTCGACAAAACGATAAGTTAAATAAAAAAATTGTATTAATGCGAAACGAATCTAACGTTAGAGCCATAAATAGACAAATATTGTTTTTCACAATCCCAGATAACTCTAGATTCCACACCACTGTAATTCACTCGTAACAAGCACGGTGGCACCATAGTAAAAAAACATTAAATTATGCCACAGATTGCTATCTCAACTTTAATCTGGCCATAACTCTTCGTTTTGAATATTTTGCGTGGAAATGCATGTTGTACCGTACAATTATTTGGGTCATAAATTACATAAATAAGGTTTTTATTTCACTTGTTGTCCGCCACCTTATTTGTCGATGGTTATCTAAATAAATTGTAGTTATAATGTTCCGAAGTTGAATAAATTATCAACAGCTCATGTTTCGTATAGTGATTTGGAGCTGTGGATGTAAAATCGAAGTGGTATTTTGTTTACCTTTATAAACTGGTGAATTATTATTGGGCAATATCTATGATATGATTGTTTATTCATGGTGCATGCTTGTGACTTACCCTTTTATATGACGTACTTGTTTACCCGACGCCATCTTGCATAAGAAATAGTTTAGCGCGTTCTTAAAATTATGAATGTTTCATTTGAAAGCCAGACAAAATTTCATCAATATCTAACGATTTGCGCGGGTAATTTAGCCACTAATAAATAATATGTGACTTATAAATACTAGTCACATAGATTTTTAATTTCATACATTTTCTTCAAATATTTTTTTTGCTGTTTAATTTAAATGATTAATGATTATTCTGAATCACTCCATCACGATAACATATTGCTATAAATTGCAGTGGATTTTGGGACCATAGCCCCAAAATTAAGACGCAGGTATATTTCACTCGATTTGACAAATGTGAGGGCTTAATAAGCAAAAGGTGTTGAAGGTAATGCCGTCCCAATGAGTCAACTGCATCGGAGACTAACAAAAAATTCTAAGAATGAAATCGTGTCCTCGTAAAAACCTCATTTGTCAAATTATCAACAAAATTGCACTTCTAAATTTGTCGTACAACCACAGTATACGACATATGTAGTTATTAAACGCTTTTTATTTAAAATATCTACTTCAGTGAAGCAAGTCTTTTTAATTAGGAAATAATTTAAATTGGTTGGTAGAAGTGCGAAAATTATGTATATATATTGTATTAATTTTGACAGATAATGTTTTAGTATTTTTTTGTGTTATGTGTTGTTGATTAATGTTACTTTTATGACCTAGATAATTTTACTATAAATTGTAATAGGATTATTTTTTGCAATTATTACTAAAACTACGAAATCTAGAAAGCCATTTTTATATCCATTTCTTTTCATTTGTCATTATTATAACTGTGATATTATTATTTTTTCTCAATTTACATTTTACTTTGACTTTGAACGATGTTTTCATTTATATCAAGAAAACTATAATCCGACTTCTTTTTCTGGCAACACGTCTCCACTGATAACAATAACCATATGCGCTGTTTGGATCAAAGAGAAATAGACATTGTTTCGGTTTGCAAGAATCGTAGTAGTACAAATCTGTGGATACAAAAATCTATGTTTCTTGAACTACTGTACATACTAGGGACTATGACGAGATAGTGAGCAAATAACGCGGTGTTTGTCAACTCCTCTGCGTCTAGACGTGATGACATAATGATTGTCTGCACTGCAACTATACGCCGATGCCGAGCATAATTTGTCGCTGCATCAGTACTCTAGATAACAGTTTGCAGGAGGCACTTGGTTAAACTTGGCACTCTCGTCTGTCGAAAAGCGTTTGATTTTGACATTCGGGAGTCATAGGTCGCGCTAAGAGGACTCTAAATATTATCTTAAAGTCTTAATAATTACTTTATTATATGAAACTCTACGTTAATCGCTACGTCTTTTATGTATATTTAAGTTTTACAATACTAAACAGAGAGTCTAAATCATAGTCAAATCATATTTGGCGTTAAGTGGACTCTGAATCTTAAATAAGTCTTTATTAAGACTTTTATTTAAGATGTGTCTTCAATGTGACTCAATATATTAATAACTTTTTGAAGTGAAACTTCTTTAGGCGCACGAGGATAAAATTTTTACGGATGAGACGTCATGAAGATGTGCAGCATTTTTGCCGAAGAAAAGAGAGAGTGCCATTGAGAGAAAGTGAGAAAAAATACACGCTATTGGTTGATGTATTCGTACATAACATATTAGATGGCAATTTTGTCGCATAACATCTAGTGCATTCGCAGATTTTTATATTATCATAAGGCATTAGTGTAAACAGTGTGAATATGATATACAAATACATGGAGTAATCATATACTGGTACATAATCATCTATTGGGGCTTCTACCTTTGTAATAATTAGAAGATTTACAAAGAAGTTTTACTTCTTACATGTGTACTTTGTGTGCACGCACTTTTTTAATAAAAACAACAATAATGGTCACGTCTTTGATTCACACGAAAACCATTTATTACACTTAACACTTAACTTTTACTTTACTTTACTTTTTAAGGTTGTCGTGAATTATATATATTTGGTCATTGCTTCCTAATTTTTTAGATTTCCATCTAAAGGTTTAATTTCTTAATTCCTGTAAACTTATTAATATAAGCGAGGTTATGCAAATACATTATTAAATACCGAAACGTCGTCACTAGATTAAACAGTCTGAGTGGAATTAATGAAGAGATTGATATCGTGAATTGATTTAGTGGTGTCTCGCAACGCGGGCGCGTCTATAAATCAGTCTGACCATGATTTCCGCTGCCACATACTAATTCCAACAAATTATCGTACATGTACTGTACTGTTTGCACAATAGGTAAAAAACTTAATGGAATACTTTTGTATATAAACTTAGCTTTAGTCACGACAATATATAGACCTGTTCGAATAGTATAGTTTCGAATAGGCCGCCAGTTGTCCTCCGTTTCTTTTAATTATTTTTAATTTTTATATTGTAATGCAACGAAGTGTTTATAAATATACGTATGGTAAACTTACTACCTATATGGCCGCCCGTTGCATCCTTTTTAAATTTTATGTATAAATAAATAAAAATTAATCTTTACTTTTAAACCTCTTTAGGTCCTGGCCTCAGATTTCTGAATCTGTTTCATGATCATTTATAAATGTAATAAGGCAAGTAGGTGATTAGCCTCCAATGCCTGACACACGTCGTCGACTTTTTGGGTCTAAGACATGTCGGTTTCCTCACGATGTTTACCTTCACCCTTCGAGCAAATATTAAATTTGCACATAGAAAGAAAGTCCATTGGTGCACAGCCCGGGATCGAACCTACGACCTCAGGTATGAGAGTTGCACGCTGAAGCCACTAGGCCAACACTGCTCCTAAATTTTATGTATTGTGTTTCTTTTATTATAAGTATTGCAACGAAGTGTGAATAAATAAATAAAATAAACTTTTTTTTAATATAGGTCTACAAATATGTTTGAATTAATTTGTTTAATTGTATATTACGTATATTGTCTTGCAATTCTTGCACTCACTTTATTTATTATTATTTTTCTTTCCTCACAGTGGATACCTGAAATCGCTCCAAACCGATGAGGCCACCAGTTGCCCTCCTATTTAGTTAATTATGTTAATTGTATCGTATTACTTGCAGTCAAAGTAAATAGTCAACTGTACGGTATGTGTATGTTCAGCTCTCAAAAACAGACATCAGGGACAATAAATGAACCATTGGTTACCAAATGTAATAAAAAACGTATTTACACGTAATATTGTAATATATTTTTATTGGCAGCCTTGTCGCTTTCTAGTGGTCTCTTCCAGGCAACCACTGTGAGATATGGTAAGCGCAAAAAGTGCAAAAAATTAAATATAAAATATTACTAGCACAAGACCAATGAAACAAAACAAAACAATTAAACAATCGAAATAATGGAAGGAACAATTAAAATAACTAATATATCTAGAAAGAAAACATTTTACTTTAAAAAATATTTAATTTAACATTACTCAGAACTGCAAAGAAACACTCCGGTATTTAATTCGCATGCTTCTACGGGACAAATAACCCTAAACATCGCTAAAATACTGTTGTTAGCAGAAATATAAATTTAGCTATCAATTCAATATCTATATTGTAATAATTACTTAAGAACCTGAATATATCAATTTATTATTATGATCTCAAACCGGTTACGATAAAGTAATCTCAGAACACATCTAAATTAATTACTAACTGAACAGCTCGCTACTGTATATTGCGGTAACATTTATTTATACGACAATCGAACTTATATTCGAAAATTCAAATTTAGAACTTCAATAAAGTTGTCTCTGGGTTTTTTAGGTTAGCTTTGGGAAACAATTCTTCAATTTATGGATGCGTCCGCAATTGCAATGATTTATTTTCTTTTTTACATACTTTTCTATATATCCCAGAGGCCTATCTCTATATATTCCTATTCCTCATTTGTTTTTCTTAATTGTGTACATTAAGATCGTATTGTGTCGGCCAAATGGCTCTAGCAAGCGATTCTCACGCCGGAGGTCGTAGGTTGGATCAATATCAATATACTTTTTGTCTATGCCCATTTATCATGTCGTTATCATTGTTATTATCGTTCGTACGGCGAGGGAAAACGTTATGAGGAAACCGGTATGCCTTGGTTTGTCCCGCAAAAAGTCGACGTCGTATGTACAGAAGGCTCATCACCTACTTAGAAAATAAATAATTGCGAAACACAGAAACCCTAGGCTTACAAGGTTATTGGTCTAGGGTTATTGGTTTTATCTTTGATGCGTCCTTGTAAAGTCCATATCTCTTCCAGCCTGAAATATTATTTCGAATTGAACAGTGAACACTGGAACAGACGAAAATTAATATCGTGTAAGCTTTTCAGTGTAAATGAAATGGAGTGAGCGAAGTGCACTTTACGTGAGAAGTGGGCACTCGCGATGTAAACAAGAGCCGTCTAAAGTTGAATAAATTCTTGGCATCGCCTGTGACCCGCATATTTGTCCGGTTTTAAGTTGTTTCGTTAGGCTGCTGTAGAAAATAGAATATTGTCTCTGGTTTACACAAGTACAACAAATATATAAAAATCCCTAGCGCGAATTTACATTTCTAGAAAAACTCGATTTTTTCGATGCTATTTATCGTTGTCACAGACTACTACATCTAGATGATTGATGACAATTTCACGGCCATACAAATGTCAACTTTAATCAATATTAAGTTTTTTTACAAAACTACAATAATTGTAGGAATTTAATTTTGAATAACTAAAATTCGAAATATGCTTTTGATTATGATACTGACTGAGATTCTTCTTCTTTTCATTATAAATCATGTTACACTAATGTTTGAAAAAAACTTATCAACTGGTCCTGGATTAACTGAGGCAGGAGGCTCTGTTGACTGACACATAAATGTGTCTGTCGCATACACAATCATCTTATATGGTGTATATGTGTACCTTAACATATACATAACCTTGTTAAGGTTACATATATATCATATAGTATTGTATGTATAGTTTGGTAGACTGGGAAAACCATTTGTTTATAAACCTTTAAAATATCAAAGATTCTATCTACATCACAGATAATATATCTTCATTCTTAAAATTTATAATTTGCATTAATCAATAAAATCGTACCCTTAGTTTTCTTAATATATATATTTGGTGATAAAAACTTGATGTCTACAAGAAAAGGGCAATACAATTAACCGCAATTAATACATTTTTGTATAAAACGCAATGTCACTAGTCATTATAACGTGATAAGCAGAAATATAAAAATGTTAATCGCTTAAGCATTAAAACTTTAATTATAAAACTGACAGCGCGATCGGTACGTCATAAGTCAATACATTTTTGACGTACGTGATTCCCTACGGGAGACACTTAGGACAATCTCATTTCTGTAAGGAACCCTTAAACTTAGGAATTACTAACAGAGTTAAGAATATAAATTATAAAATTATATCCTTGTAAAGGTTATAATAATAAGAATAATAAAGCCCAATTACATTTACAAATGTTGAATATATAGTTAAGATATGTTATATTTTTTTTTTCTTATGTTACAGGATGTAAATTGCTTTATTATTATTATTGTAATATTTTTTTTAATGCCGAAGTCCTTAGTCTCTCTCTGCCAGCGTACTTCAGTGTTACCAACATAATTGTTCATAATTAACTAAATTTATCCAAAGAAACAACCATGAAACATCTGAACAAATCTTGATAAATCGTTTCTACCTAGTCCTTTACCGAGTAAGTTCTCGGTCTTTAATAAAAAAATCACATTATATTTGATCCATTTAGCAACGGGGATTAAAAATAAATTGTTGTATCTATAATTTCAGTATAAATAGTTAGTAAAAGATAGGTATAAAACGCGGAGGGATGGGGAAGTTAAGTTACAGAGGAAAAGTAATACAAAGAAAGTAAAAAATTTAAACGTAGGCGTGACTGTATAATGAAATATGTAAATCTAATAATTAATTAATTTTGACAAATTAAAAAAAGTTGTTTTTTCGAGTCTCCGGGCCGCTGTGATGATCGAAGATGATCGAAGCATAGTTCCTTAACTTCAAAAAAATAGGAATATTCTCTGAAGTAAACAATTTATTTATTTTTTGATATATTCTATAACCGTAGGTGCACATTATTAGGTTAAGAGTCGCACTGATAAGCCTGGATTTAAAAAAAAAGTTTTAAATCGTCTCCCGCTTGACCTACTTTTCATGATTCACATTCATGATGGTCATATGGACCATGTATGAAACTTGTAAATCAAATTGATCTCGCGAAAATCGAGAAAAAGCATATAAAACGCGTATTATTTTACTTAATTTAATAATCATTATTATATTTTCGAAAGGTATGGCTTGAACTATTAGTTTTAGTTTTTAGATCATAATGAAGCCTTTTATGATTTTTTCTTTTATAATTTTGCCATTTATTAACGTCCTTTGTCTTTATAGATCAAATATCTTATAGTTACTCTGGAATCCAAAGTAAACATGACTCGAAGTCAAATTAATGGCAGATGACAGTTAACATAACAGTTATCTAAGAAACCTTGGGACTTATATTAGTCAAGATGCCTTAACAGTAGTGTATGTAGAAAGTCGAAAACTAAATTTATATAAAAAATTGTTGACACCAACTGTCATTTTGTCACTCCTTTAAGTAAGAGCTGTGTTTGATGGTTTACTATATAAATATCTCTTCTCGTCTCTCTTAATCGTATAAAAAACCAACGTCTCTACTCCCTTTTAGATCTAGGCCTCAGATTCTAATAGGCAAGTAGGTGATCAGCCTTCAACACGTTATCTTTTTAGGTGTCCTTACGTTTTTCTTCACCGTTCGAGCGAGTGTTATAGCGCACAGAGACAGTGAGTTCGTTGATGCACAGCCTACATCTTTTTTTTGTTTGTTTGTTTAACATATATAATAAGATAATTACGGTTTCAGGAATGAGGGTCGCACGATGAAGCCAGGCCAATACTAGACTAATTAAATAGTATATTTTAGTTATTTCCTACGCGCATCATGACAATCAGCCCCCGGTATAAATATTTTTTATGAAAATGCTATTATCGAAAAGATTTTAAAAAGTATCAAAACACAATTACAATACGTGCAATTAAACTTAATTTAAAACAATTATTTTGAAAGTCTTGCCCAAAACGGCTCCAGGCTCGGTCCAGACGAGTGTCAATTACTGTCACGATAAGCAGTAAACACAAAATGCAGTTTTCGCCATGGAAATTGTTATTCAAAAAATCCATCTTCTCTTATGGACTTGATGTAAATTGTAATGGACTGAATAATACATTTAGGGTATGTTATTTGATAGCCTCGTTATGCAATATGAATACGCTATTTACTTAACAGTCTAGCAAGCAAATCATCTGTAAAAAATGTACCGCTGTGTACTTCATAAGTCTATAAAATCCTAAACAAATTTGAGCGTAAAACCCGTATTTATAATATTAAGTTATCAAAACGAAATATTCATAAAACCACAGACAAAAATAAACAATGCAATCTTGTCTCAGACTTGACTTACAATGCAATATCCTAATTCCAAAGTGATGTCATTTTATTGCAGTATAATTTGAATAAAAAGTACATATTCAGTACGGATAATAAGATCGTGTTGGCCATGGTCATGAAAATTGTAGCTAGGTAAAAAACGTTGTTGCTAAGCGATAAATGGAACAATGAGTTGGCAGTAACAAAACTTCATCGGACAAGTGTCTGAATTTTGCTACACTACGCCGCAATTACAAACATTTTAACGTCTTTACACACTTATATAATAACGGTAGCGCAAATTTTATCTTAATTGCAATTTACACGAAATTGGTCTAAACTCGTAATAATTTATAAAGTTTTTAAATTGGCGTCAATTGCTCGTCGAACGTATTAGCCGCGCAAAAACACCGATCACCACAGATAAAGTGCAATCGTGTGAGTGCGGCCGTAAATAAACACAGTTTATTGTCGGATTTTCAACAATTTTCGCGCTTTGCTTTTAATTTTACGGCACATTGTATCGGCTTCTTGATGGATCGTGATAAATTGAGATGTTGATCGTCATGCTTTATACCTGACGTGACCGCGTGCGGCGTGACGCGTCACCGGCATACCACAGACTGCAGTTATGTTGCACTTTTGTTATAGATAAAAAATGACATTTACTTGAATGAGGACGCAATAATCACGACCGTGTTTTTGTGCAAATTTTATTTGACAATAATAAATGATACTGTGATCGACGTCTACAATTGTTTTTTTTTTCATTTTAGCAAAGTGTACATCGTTTGTATGTTTCGATATTTAATGATATGTGTACCTAGTTAAATTTACAATATAATGTGATAGTATTTTTTTATTGTTGTTTTGTTGTCTTCGACAGTGTTAAAATCTGGCACACTGTTTTCAAATACTAATCACACTTTGTATTACATATATTTGTATATATATATATATATATATTAAAATTCTAAATAAGTATCGGAAAAGTATGATTTTACAATGTTGCTATGTCCTCAAATAAATTCTCAATGTATCATTATTAAATATCAATTTAACAAAACCTGTGATGTCTAGCCAAAATGCATTTTGCAACAGGTAGACGTAATCCATGACATATTAACCGAAATGCTAATAATAGATGGTTCTCAGAAATTAGTGTCTTGACTTATATATTACGATTAGCGATTACATTTGTATAAGCTTTCACCAGGAAATCACCGCTGCAAAAACACCACGACATGCGTGAGGTAAATCTTCTGTCATCAGCGGGAACCTCACTCATAACAGCACTATATTTTTATATATCAGGGGGCAATTGATAGGAAGCTACGCTATTTTCTTGAAGGCGTCAAGTCATATTGGTTCGGAAATACTTTTACAGGTTAATATTTAACAATTAAATTTGTAAGTTATTTGCGAAACATTGTTTCTCCAGGGATATGAACAAAGCCTTAAACGTATTACTGGTGTATGTAGTATAGGTATGAGTACTTTTTGTACTCATAATACACACTGATGATCTTCTTGCCCAAAAAAAGGGAACTAAATAATATATTGCCCTCTATTACCAACAAGACTTGCGATTATTCTGCCAAAGCATTACAATTACGTCAGAAGATTGAATGGTCTGCAACGAAGACCACCGGAAATCCGTGACTGCGTCATTTTCCTTTTAACAATTTTGTATGGAAAATAAAGTTGTCTAGATTTATAAAGAAATACCTTTCTGGAATTAAAATATTTTTCATATAACAGGCAGCGCACTGCGTGTCAATATCCCGCACTGCAACGCTCATCAAGGACTAAAAAGCCCGCCACGTGCGAGCCAACACACTACCCGAAGGGGGCATACGCCCCAAACGGGCCTAAACACCCCCTCTGAGAGAGGATAAGTAACGAATTGCTATAGGGGGTTACTCCGGCTAAATTTACGCGCTTCTAAACTAAAATTTCCATAAAGTTACTTTAAGAATAAGAATTTAAAACTGTATTACATAGGTAATACCTACAAAGGTTTTTATAAATTTCAAAACATAACGATTAAAACACTAAAAATAAACTTTTAGTCTCAGTTTACTCTATATGATATTAGATTTATTATTTGTATGATTTTATTTGTTTTTAATATATGTATATGAGGTTGGCAACGTTATTGGAAGTTATACAGTACCACTGTAATATATATGTTTAATATAATTTTTTATCGCAATCTTGAAAATACTTGTCTTGATTATTTATCATCATAAGAGGATTTTTGGGGAATTTTTCCTTTTCCCGGATATAGGTATATTTGTATCAACAACTCTCTATTTGAATTCTTAATAACTTAAGTATTTATATTTACTTACTATGCAAATATTTAAATAACTCGTAGTTATATAGTAGTTAAACAGCGATAAATAAATCATAATAAAACTGGGTCAAATTTGAATTTTGGCCCACGCCAGAAAGTGAACTGCCTTGTATTTTGTATAGGTAATCGTTGGTTAGGCAAAACTGTTGGAATTTTAACTACTTGGGTCGAGATACGGAATAATTTGTTTGTCATCGAAAGGGAAAGGAATGTTTTAGCTTGATATTAGCTATTTATCGGATAAAAACTGATATAATCCATAAATCTAGACATTTAAAATAGTATTTGCTCTATTATAGCGTTGTTAAATTTATTTAACTTAATTTACTATATTTTATCGTCTACCTTACAATATCTATTTTAGAATTGTATTTGAAAAATAATAACTCGATTTTTTTTAATATGTCAAGTGTCAACACAATTCAGACTGTTCAAATTTTAGTATGAATTAAAATAGGTTAGGTGAGGATTAATTAATGCTTTATTTATTTCTATTAAGTAATCATTATTAATTTATAAAGCAATATATTATTACCAAAAATATACCTTTTGTCTTAAATTTCTTATAGTACATTTATTGATTAGATTATATTTGTCTTAATACCATTATAACAAACAAATAGCATGCAAACAATTATATTTGTATATCATAAATTGTAAACGAAAATTATCTACGTAAATAAAAAACGCAGGTTCGTTTGCAAACATTGTTGGTATTTTTACAACAACATAATTTATGTAAAATATATTAGTTTAACGTCTGCTCTGCGTGTTGTATTTTAAACAGACGGCCAATTTACGCTCAGTTGATTCATTACATAATCTTATTGTTCACACTTATACATGTTTATTTTAATCGTAGACAAATCAGGAGAAATACCTGTTGTATGGATATATAAAAAATCTGTTGCCAACCGCTTTTTATATACGATATTCAACTTTTTTGCACTTTAATAAGCGCCCTTGAAAAGACTTCAACGCTTAAGTAACGTTAAGTTCATTGATCTGCCTCTTGCGTTACGTAAGGAGATTATGAAATATCTAGTCGTTAAGGTTTTTTTTATTTTTATCGTCTACGGATAAAGATGGACGTATGAATGGATGGCATAAGGTTTGGTGGCTGTTGGGGGTCGCGTCTGCAGCGCATTCTTGGGAGACGGAAGGCCGAGACGCGCGATGTTACGGTCGACGACTCCGGTGCACTTGCAGCGCTCACCTCAGTCCGCGACGATTCCCCGATAGGGCAACACCGGTGGTAAGAGGGCGCGCTCTGTCGCGCGGTACTCGATATAAACCGCGCGCTTGTGTTGAACTATTAAAACTTAATAAAATAAATTGCGAATATTTTATAAGTGTATAAAATCGTGCCTTTTAAAAAGCATAGAGTATAAATCAGCTGAATCGAGCCGTTTTTGAACTGGCAAACGTAGCGGTGTGTGCGTCAGTGGCGCGTCGGAGCGCGCACGTGCCCAGTCCCGCGGCGGCCGGCGACCAGCGCAGAGCGCCGCACGCGCCGGCATGTGACGCGACCGGGAGCATGCGGCTGCCGCTGCTGCCGCTGCTCGTGCTGCCGCTCGTGCTTGCGCGCCCGGCAGCAGGTGAGAATATATTATATTACTTAAAAAAAAATTCAACACGTCCAGTCCTCTATTAAGAGACAAAAGTATTTTCTTCCCTCAATGTTTGTTGTGTTTTCCCTGACATGTCCAAATAATTATCTTACTTTAAAAAAATTTCGACACGTCCAGTCCTCTATAAAGGGACAAAAGTATTTTCTTCCCTCAATGTTTGTTGTGTTTTCCCTGACATGTCCAAATAAACAAAATATAACTGCGTAGAATTTTCTGCGAATTTTTGCTCTAAATTGACTAGATCAAAATCTAAATAAGATACCGCGCACTTTTTAGCAATCTAGTAATCTAACTCAATTACTAATTTTACTTTAATATTGAATTATGTTTTTATTTTTTGCATCTTTGCATCATCAATTGCATCAGATTTAAAATTGATATTTAATTATTAACAAAATACTAAAATACGTACACTGATAAAAAACTAACCAATGTTTTGACGTACGTATAACGTTTTTTTAATGAATCGAATTTTACAATATTAAAGTTTCTGTGTATTATATAAACATTGATGGGTAAAAGATACTTATATTTCTTGCTTTGCTAAGGTTATATTTTGACTAACATATATTTTAAATGATTATTTCGTTACTCGCTCATGGGGTCACAATCTTACAACTCTTTAATACTCACACTTTAATATTATCAATTCCAAACCAAAAACCATGCTGCTTTGGCATTTTAAAACGTTGATCAAATATAAACACACATTTCTAAGCACAAGTTATAGTCACTTTATAAAAATTATTAATAACGGAATAAACACTGTTTTTTAAATATAACTGATAGACTCTTCAGTGAAGTAAATTACTTCGTTTAAACTATAATAATTAATAAAATATTTCCCTTAGTCTCATCGCTAAATAAAATTATTATTTCTATAATAATGTTCTATTATATGTTATTTAGAGAAATGAAAACTTTTGAAATGTGAAAACATTCACGATTTTCATAATAAATATAAAATACTATTTAAATCATTATATTATAATATATGAGATATAATTATATGTGTATTTTTTGTGTTCACGCGAATATAGCATAGGTAAAGAACAATATCACACTCAAATATGTCTATATCACTAAAATCTTTTCACAACCAAGAGAATTTTATTTGTATCACGGCAGATTTTCTTTAATACAATTAACCCTTGCTTGCCGTGTAATACCGTGAGAAAACCTGCATATTTTATACTCGAAAGTAGATCGATCGATAAAATATTTTCAAGGAAGTAAAAACAGAAATCGGAGGTCATATAGGTAAGAAACTTAAATAACGAGTGTACCAATATAGGATAGGATAGCTCAGTACAAGCCACCATGAAAGAGATAATATCACTAATCACTATCAAAATTCTTCATTCAAAATACATATGAAACGTAAAACAGCTGTCACCTAATTAAAATCGCTATTACAAGTCGTTCCAAATACAATCGATATTTTAAATAGTTTTCCCTTAAAAGCGTGTATGGTGAATATTTGAGTGAAATTAGTGGTAGTTAGCGCCTGTATGAGCGTATTAAAAGTAAATATCTAGGCGGCCGCGGCGACTGTCTGCAAAACATCCGTTAGAGTAGCCAGACCAACGCTTACACTATTTCACTTTGATTGTCCAGTTCATAAGTACTCGTAAATCTATAGGAATACAATATAGCTGATAGAGTAAGGGCCTGTTTCACAATGTCCGGATAAGTTCCAAATAAGCTATTTGTTACTTATTTGTAGGATAAACAGTATTTTTGCGTTTCACGACTGTCAGATAGCGCTGTATGTCATGAAATGTGAAGTATCTTATTTGGAACTTGTATCGAATAATTTATGTGTTGCATAGCTATTTGGCACTTTATCCATACAAATCTTCTACCTGTAAATATAAAAATAAGAGTACTTAGTAAAATAAATACTGTAAAAAATTGTGTATGAAACGTCTTATACCTATTATCTATAGTCAGGAGCTGTCAAATTAATTTTTCTCTTATTAATTGACATAGTTGACAGGCATCGAAAAAGAATTGTAATACGAACCAGAAAATGTACCTTAATACATTACCTTAATAAGAACTTGCGTAAAGTATATTTCATAATAAAATATCATTGTAATTATTTATTAAAAAACGCCAACAATTTTCTTGTAATTACACTACTGCAGTAGCAAAAACTAAACGGAAGCAAGTAATACATGAGTTCAGTCAATACGGGCGGTATTTAATTTTTTATACACAATTTTCTTACGCTATTGCATAGAACAGCTTACAATGCAATGGTATTTACTGTTTAGCCTTATATACCTATGAGGATACATAGGTTTAGGTCTGGGTGTCAGATTTCTGTATTTGTTCTCTGATCATTTCTTATATGCTTGCGATGTTTTCCTTCACCGTATCACTCATACTTAAACACGCATATAGGCTGACAGGTGCACACCCGGGGATCGAACCTACGACTCCAGGAAAAAACTCATAGATTCGTTGAAACCACTAAGATAACACTTATAATAATAATACATATACAATGGATATGTATATTAAGGTTGGTAATTATACATGACGTATACGTCCTAAATAAACATAATTTGATGATTAATATAAAATTTCATCAATACATTCAGGTCGCAATACAAACAAAAATTCAGTCATTTTTATCGGACTTGCATTACAAAATTTCTTATTCAAACGATTTCCAATTCACGATGGCGATTGACCATTTCGATGCAAAACTGTATTGTTATCAATCGGGCATTTGCATGTGTAAATAAATATCAAAAAGCTGGGTCGCCCGGTTGTCCGGCGCCGAGTCAGTGTTTCAAGACGATCGTGTCACCTGCGGGCTAGTGATGTGCCGCAAAATATCGATAACCTATATCAAATTTCGTTGAAACGTCGGCACTTTGTTCGATGCCAATAATTACAAATCTGTGTCGTTACTGAACCGCCAGCAGTTTGGCTATACGCGTTAGTTAACAAGTTTATCACATCCTGTGCTCTAATGGTACCAAGGTATGCCAACGCATCCTATGACAGTTGAATATAGAACTTCTTATATAGCACAGACATATGTTACAATACAAATTGTACGATATGTATACTACGTCGCTAACGGGTTTATTGCTTTGGAATGAACGCGGCCGTCTGCATGCCAAACGGCGATTCCTGGGCTTTTGAATTATGCGCATGGGCACACTGCGTCTGCATTCAATCACCTCCGAGATTTATGTGCAGACGCGTGCAAATAATTCCGTGAAATTTGGTAACATGTTTTCAAAACAAGATGCCTGATTGGCTGAGTTCTGGCTGAGATATTATTATGGGACTTTAAATCTACCCTAGGTTCGTGTCACCATATAACGTCTGTTTCTGTTAAATTGTCATCAACCTGTGATAAAAAGAGACAATTATACACTTATTATCCCAATGATTGCAATATTTAATGAAATATATGTTTCCTTAGAAGCCTTAATAGGTTCAACAAAAAACGTGTTTATATAATAAATAGGATCATAATCAAAATATATATATATATTATGTATACTAAGCTTGTTACCTACTTTTAATGCAATGTATAAATTAATAATTAAATACCATATAATATGGCAAGTAATGACATAATTGCGCTGTCAATATATCGCTTCAATTAAATAATTATTTCTTGTTCGCTGCAACGATCAATTTGGCTATTTTAATTACTCCGTAAATGTACCAATTTCAGTAATTGCTAAAATATACATTACGTAAAACATATTTTTATCAACTATCTATATACAGCTCGTAAAATTCCTAAATTAATGAACTATTGAATTTAAAACATCTCGATAACAGTTAAAAAGCCAAGACGGTAAAGTATACAAAATACATGTTTATAATTGACTGAACGATATCTTGGTAGGCAAAGGTATATTTCCTTTACAAAGTACGTAAGTGGTTAATTGGATGATACTCAGACTCCGATATCGCGAGATAAGATAGCCGAGTGAATTGATGTCAATGATCATACCACTCAGGAGATTATGAAATTGTGCAGTCACAATAGTTACTATTGAAATAAAAAAAAACAAGTTAGCAGGTCTCAAGACATCGCCTGGCGGTGGTAATTTTCAAACAGTTGTACTCTGCCTTTCTTTTAGGTTGAAGAAAGAGCACAAATTCCTTCCTAGATAAAGCCACAATCTGTAAGATTTGTTCTTGTTAAATCCCTGGGCTCCTGACGAGGCATTCCTCTGGGTTTGGTGGGTGGATTCCCAAATACAGCCTGCAGGAGACTTCGGGAGCATTATATGAAGTAAAAGCAGGTCTTTAATTAGCTGCTCCGCTGGCGTAAAGATCCAAAGTGATTCTTGATTTCCGAGAACCTTCGAAGATCGTGTTGTGTCGATCGGCAACTTTGCCGGCTGACGGACTAGAGAGAATGAGTCATCATCATCATCACCATCATCTGTAGAGTCAGAAGTATAGAGAAAGCATATAAAACTCGAACTCAAAATAACTTGCCTTCATATATAGTCTTATGAACGTCAATAGAAAATTAATGAAAATGTAGATTTACTACCAGTTCTCAAGTCAAGGGCGTAGATAGTGCAAGAAGAACTGGCAAGTAATGCTACTAGATATAGGTGTTTAATGTTTAAAGAACTTTATTACTCATTACAAAAAATTCATGAGAAACTTAATATTATTATGTATATATACGAGCAAGATACACGTCGCCATTAGCCGTCTCAATTTTAGTCAACTGTATTAATTCTAACATGCAATTTTGACTGCCTTTTTGAATTTATCAAACACACCAATATTGCGAATTTTATATAGTAATTGATTAAATATTTTTTTAATAACTTCTTATATGTAAAAATATTCTACGTGATAAACAGGATGAATACCAAACGGTAAACAAAACTTCAAAATTTCGACTTCAATCAATTAGTCAAAGAACAATGATTTGTTGCATATTCTTATTCATCAGATTTTTGGCACTCTGTCAGAAATTCCTATACATTTAGTATTTCAAATCAACACGCGAGTTTCCCATACACAAAACAATCTTTAAATTCTAAAAACGGATCGTAATTGTTACGTAAAACTTTAAATTCTTCGGCAAGGATTTGACGTGATATTATTCGTAAGTATTTTCATTCAGTAATATATCTCAGCCGTGTTTACCACCTAAAGATGTTGTTTCATAGATATTTGAGTATATTTATATATTTAGCCTTTTGTATGCTTTTATGGACGTATTTCTCCGTCTCTCACTTCAATTCACGTCAATCACTTTGTATCGTTTACCGATTAATTATATTTAAATTAACTATTTGCCACTCATTATTAGGCCGCCTCTATAATATTAATAAACATATATAAGATCGTAATAAATATATACAATATATAACATTTCAGAAAATACTCAATTTTTAAATTATATAATATATTCGATTCGCTGCAATTGTTTAATGTTTTTATATATACCTAATGATTGATAAAATTATCTATTGATGTAAGTTTCAACGTACAGAACTGAGAATACGTTGCTCCTCTACCGGCTAATTTCGACTTATCTTCAACACATAATGAAATAAAATCTTTCCTTACTATATATGTAATTTTTATATCCTTTTAGGATAATTTATGTAAAATTTTTCGTCGTAAAATCAGTTTCAGAAGCAATTAATTCAATATTATAATGAAACGGCTAGACAGGGTTTTATAGTATTATGCAAAATTCCTCCAGACACCTGCTTAAATATGTCCTTCAAAGGAAAAGTAGGTCGGCTGAAGGCTACCAGACAATCACAATTTTAAATAAGCCTCCCTTACTTTTGACCCAGACTTGCATTTGTCTGTGTCCCTTGTCTGACCCAAAAACCTATTTCAGACTTAAGACATCGTTGGGTCAGAGTGTATTTACTAACCTCTAATAAGAAACATGCCGTAGGGATCTAAATAGGCAGTCCACGTGTTCTAGATAAAATAAAAATTACTGTCATTATAGCACTACATACATATCGAATGGCATTTGTTTTTTTTATTGTTATTTAAAAGTAGGTGAGCCAGACATTTTTGCCTTACATGTCTTCGATTTTTGAGTCACCTTTGTGACGCTGCTTACATATGTTACATAAATTAGTTCATTGTCAGGGTTTGAACACACGACCAAAGCGTTGAGAGACAAAAAAAACTTATATGACTCATTTAAGCCTGTAAAGTTGAGACTGTTTTTTTTGTTGCGATGTAATTAAAACGTTATTAGTGAATGTCATATGTTTTATTGAATTAATTTATAACATTTGGGTTATAAAATTGTACGTTCCCCGATATTTAATTACTGTGGACACCTTGGGTAACACTAAATGACAGGTATTCATCGCTTCACATTTTAATCATTAAATTTTAGTAACAAAGAAAAAATTAACATAATCTGGGCATGGGATACATTCTGGAAGTATAGCATTATTTATTGCGTAAAAGATTTTCAGTTTCAAAGATGTTCTTATAATTATACTTTGATTGGCGCATATATTTGTTTCCTCATTGAGTAAATGCATAATATTGTGATTTCACTGAAAACTGGATGTCAGTAGTTTATTTTGGAGATCCACATATTTTGACGTGACCAGGCGGTGACATATTAATATTGCCACAGAATCAAAACAAACGGAGCGTATTATTTTGTATGTCTATTTTCGGACCATTCATGTGGCCACAAATAACGGAGTAGTGGACAGAAATGCCATTACTTTTGCTCTATTTATATAAAAGCAGCAAACGAATACGTTTATACCTGAATCTGTGACATGTTTTCTATATTTGTTTTATTCTTGGTATAGATGGTGATGATTTTTTTATCTGTGCAAATTTTTGTCTTATCGAAAAGTGTAGTAAAACGTAGCTATTAAATAATTTTAATTTACTACATTACGATAAATTATGTAAAGTTGTACGTTGTCCAGTGTCAATTTCAAAACAAAAAGTTGACGTTGACATTAAAACTCAACTGACATTTAATCTTTCACAAGACAATACGTTATATACCTATACTTTTAACAATCTTAGTTATGATCAATCAAATATTTATTAAGTATGTTATTCAAATAGATAATTAAATTCCATTCAGTTTTTGTATGTAATTAATAAACAAAAAAAAAACGTTCATAGTTCGTATTTTTAAAGCGTCAAGGCAAAAAATTTTAGGCATGTGTTTGAGATCCGCATCGGAGCCGAAATTGGCGCCATATGACGGAACTAGCTAAGAATTTAGTTTCGCAATACGGCTTTAAATATGACGTCAATATTTTTAGTATCTATAGTATATTTTCGCGGCGTTTGTCATTTCATATTATTTTTTCCTGTATAATAATAATAACAGTTTGATACGTTCAGGTGTGTGTCGAGTCAACGCCCGCATGTCGTGGCATCAAAATCATTATTCTGTTTCATTTACATTTTTACCGCTGATCACAAATACAACAGGTAAGTTTAAACAAAAATAAATGCCCATTCAGGATGCATGCCCTGAATGTAAAAAAAATCACGTCTGGTGACTGGTCAGCGTATCGAGCTCCAGTCAGGTTTCGAAATACCATACAACATATACCTATATATCTACCGATAACTCTGTTACAATGTTGTATCAACTGCGTCAGTATTATTGGTGGGTTGATCAATTTTAGAAGCATTACTAATTGGCAATCTGCTACCTAATCCACTACTTTGCCATCGCTTATTATTAAGCAAAATTTAAATTGTAAGTTAAAAAAAATACTTTTTAATTGTCTGCACCATAATTGTCATGTATTTTGAAAATATAGTCTGTAAAATGTACTCTAGCTATACCATAATATATGATGTGGGCTTACGTCCTCGTACTAGAGATATAGATAACATTAATTTAATAAACACCAAAACCATACGGTCACTATGAATAACAGATGAAAGCTAAAAGAATTTAGAGTGCTCTGAAAACAAATAATTCAAAAATACATATTTGTTAACGACCAAAAGACATTGCGTCGGTGCTCGCAAAAAAAAAATTAAAGTGTAAATTCTCGGTTCGTGTTAAGCTGAAATGAATTACAGCCGTTTGAATATTTTAAAATTAACGCGCTTAAGAGGAAAAATGGACTGGTTGACCGTGTAGGAGACGATATGAAAAATAGCGTCTGCCGAACGTCTAGCGAACTCGCGAGTCGTGACTCACTCAGGAATCCCATACGCATCTTGTGAACTTTGGAACGAGTATCCCGACCCATGCTGAATATGGACATATACATACATCGTTCCTGTATTGTAAATGTTGCACTTTTATGGCCAGTCTGAATCGAGATGAAGGTTTTTGACTGACAATTTGATGAGCTGTTGCGAAAGTTATTTTCATTTGTTGCTTATTTTTTGGGCGGATTCCGTTTAAGGAATATTCGTTTACTTGAACCATAAGACCGAGTAAGGTAGTATTTAAAGCATTTTTTTATGTACCAAACTGACAGGAGGCCTGATGTTAAGTGATACCGCCCGCCGCCCATACACACATTGCCTGAGGGTTCGCAAGTGCGTTGCCGACTTTTTGACCTCACATTGGTGAGCGCCGTTCCACCTCGTAGTGGTAAAACACTGCCATTAAAAACGCTTAAAATGAAAACAATCTGGAATTAAATATCTTTGGTTTTTTTTCATAGAAATGCTGGCATGAAATTAAACATACATTGTATTAAGGACGTTAGCAATCTTAAATAAATTTGTCTGGCACGTTATTAACGAAACTGTGATTAAAAACAATCAGTACATAGCGTAGCCCTCGAGAGCTCTTAAACTCTATAAATTATAAGTTTATTGACTTTGTTCGGTTCCCCTTTTACATTTCCTATTTCATTGTTTGACTAATCGAAAGCATTTATTCTTTTGTTAGCGACTAGCGTTCCTATTTTAAATGTAAGCTGGAATAAGTCTTGAGATATTACGACCTTTATTGGCGTACCTAAGTGTAATATATGTCACGAAACTGCAGTTGTATAGTCTGTTAAGTCTATGGACTATTAAAATATTGATCGTTCATGTGACGGGTTTAATTTTAATTATAAAAACCTTTTTTAAAGAAGCTTGTTGTTTAAAAAGTTTGTTATGGAAGAGCTGGGAACCCTAACACAGGTATATTTACTTAAAAGGGTTCCCAAATCTTACACTATGAAAAGAAAGATGTACCAACTTAAATGAATAAAGACTTATTATTATATTATTATTATATTATATTAAAATCGAAAGTATTTATTCTACATGAACACGTTTTTTGTTAATTGTGCAATATTTTTACGTCAATTATTCAGAACACACACATACACAGACACACACATACACAAACACACACATACACATACACCATGTGGTGTCCTTATAATTAATATAATTGTCTATTCTTTACATATAATCATTTTGTCGATCCGAAGTGGTGGAGGCCTGATGACCTGAAACACAGGTGCACAACCTTTAACAGGCATCAGTCTCACTTAAGCAATAGCAGTGATCCAAATAAGAATGACAATTATTGTATATGTTTTTGTGAGAAATAAAATAAATATATTATTATATTATTATTATTATTACGTTTTAAATAGTCTCTACTTTCAGCCGGGATTTGTTGGACCGGAATGGAACGTGGCGGTAGATGTACCTCTGTGGCGGCGCTTCGCGTGGGAAGGGCGGAATGTTGTGCGGGCGGGGCCAGAGCTCCTGCAGCATGGAGTCCACGAGACCTGGACAGTGGCGAGATATTCTTCTACAAGGCACTGTCTGGTGGCGTACCCTGTACTGCTTGTGCTGGTAAGAAAACATGCTTTTTATAGAATGGGGGCAAACGGGCAGGAAGCTGATCTTAAGTGTTGCCACAGAACATGGACACTCAATGCCAGAGATTAATTATTAAACTTCTGGTATTACGTGGCTTATTGACGATATGTTAAGAGAACCTCTGAAGTAGCAAAGTGTATATACATAATTACAAGATATCCTGGAAAAAATAAATTATTATTATTTTAATTAGAATCATTTTATTATAAAAAACCTCTTTTAAGACTCGTGTCAACTAGAAATATAATAATAACTAAAGCTAAATTAAAACTTGAACCTCATTAAGAGAATGATATGTTCAAACGGGAAGGTAAAATATTGTAGTAAAACAGAACAAATAATAATTGTGTCCGTTCTCAAGCCACAATTATTAAAAAAAAAGATGAGTGAACAATGTACAGGAAATTTCACATTTAATGTAAACAATATAATTTCGAAGTTGATTGATTTTATTTATTTAAATATACATAGCCTGTATTTTCATTTTATTGAAAACAAACAGTTCATTGAATGTATAATTAAACATTTGCATACGTTATCGTTATATTGTAATTTCACTAAATATTATTAGTATTGTATTATATGTATTCAGATGGTATCTCTCCCAAACCTATAGTGTCACTCATGACTTAATGATGTGTGTAGTCATCATAAAGTGTGTGTGTGTGACACTACAAACTCTGATCTTGATTTATGTGTGTTATTTATTTTTATTATTCACGCTTTTTGAATGACTCACGGTGTGCGCGAGTTTTCGAAATTTTCTATGAGTGTAATTAACCTAGTACGTTATAGGAATACATTCGATGGTAAAATTTTGCCACTAAATATTCGTATTAAAAAACGGAAAAATGTTAATCGTGAAACATGAAAATCAAGTAACTTTATCTTTAACTAATGAATACGAAAAGTTGAAGAGATAATTTGCATTTAAATTTATATTCCCGGCGCTTTGATTAAACTTTACGAATTCATAAAAACCTGCCTAATGGAATTGTATTAATTGATTATTTAAAAGTTATTCGATTTCCTTAACGATTCTATGAGGCCTGCTTCGGTCCTGTTCTTGAAATCCCTTCTCGTATCGGAGATTTGCTTTAAAAGTTTCTGCACCTGTGTTTAGACATTTTTCAAAAATATACTTAACTAGCAACTCGCGAGCCCTCTGACATTGAGTGTCCATGGGCGGCGGTATCACTTAACATCAGATGAGCCTCCTGCCGTTTGCCCCCTGTTCTATAAAAAAAAAGCATGACATTTCAAGCGATGATTATATTTAACTAGCAGACTCGGCCAAGCGTTGCTGTGGCTAAGGTTTTTGTTATATTACATAGTAGTAAATTAATCAAGGGAAACCGTAGGAGAACTTATGTGAAACGTTGGTACCACGACACGGACCTAAACTAAACTACCTTTAACTCAGCGCCATCTGTTAGAATTGTATCAAATAATAAACAAATGTTAATGTTATCGTAATTTTAGTAAGGATGCCTATTTTTTTTGAAAATGAAATATAGCCTATCTCACTCAGGAATGATGTAGCTTTCCAACAGTGAAAGAATTTTTCAAATCTGCCAAGTAGTTTCGGAGCCTATTCAATTCATACAAACAAACAAACAAACAAAAAATCAAACCTTTCCTCTTTATAATATTAGTATAGACAAAGTACCGAATGCAGCGCCATCTGCGGCGTGATTTTTGAATATTAACCATCCGGGGCGCCTCCCTAACGCCTACCTACAAAAAAAACCATTCAAATAACGCATACAATAAAAAAAACATCCAGCCGTTTAAGAGGAGTTCATACACGCGTTCAGCAATTGCATATTATATACTTACATATCAGCTCATACATTTTCTTGTTTTTTGATGTCACTACATCACAATTGCAGATCTAGTTATAAGTATAGTCTATTACATAATTTACCTTTTTTTAAATAAATTTATTGATTATTATTTTGTATATATTTTATAAACATAATAACTCTTACGTCCTCTGACGAAATTTGCAGCACGCATTCTGTCAATGCTATGTCAAACACATACATCCGTCATAAATTTTTTAATTTCCGCGTTCATAAGAAACTTCTCCTGAAAATAACAAACACAACAAAGAAAGAATTAGCGAAATCGGTACAGCCGTGACCAAGGGAAATAAACATTTTATATATCTTAATCAAACGTCAAATGTAAACCAACCGTTCTTAGTACCTCATATGTTGTTCGGACCTTATTAATTTACCTTGAAATCTTAAAATAACACCCGAAAATTGCAAGAGTAGCCCTTAAAAGGTATTTTTAGCCAACCTGTAGGTTTAATTATAAAGTATAAAAACTTTTTTTGTCCCTACTTTCGAGTCGTTTTTTGTGGCAATTGGTTTTTAACTTTGTACTGTGGCAGAGGTCTTTAGACACCAAGTTTTAATCTTTTAGTATTTTTTGGATTTTTCTATAGGTTTAGCTAGTATAAAATACAAAACAGTAATAAAATGATGTCCTAATTCACTATTTAACGCGTCAAACCTTTTCGCAATACTTTAAGGGCCTGGTTCACAATGTCCGGATAAGTTCCAAATAAGCTATTTATTACTTATTGGTAGGTTAAATAGTATTTTTGCGTTTCATGACTGTCAGATAGCGCTATATGTCATGAAATGCGAAGTATCTTATTTGGAACTTTTATCTTTCGAATAATTTATGTGTTGCATAGCTATTTGGCACTTTATCCATACATTGTGAAACAGGCCCTAAGTATACAATCTAAAACTATAAAAAATATGTATTTTAAATTCTACGACCACAACACAGACTAGCCAATAAAAACCCATATGAACATCTGAACCTCAATAAGTCACACGTGTCCTGAAACTGTATTCAACTATACAAATCGCTTTTTCAACAATAGCTTATTAAGAACCGGTGATGGGGAAAGCTCTATTCAAGTAATGAGAGGACTTGGAGAATAATCCGTAAACTGCTCCATTTTGCGGTCATTCAGCTGTAAATGTTTTATTGTACGGGGAAATAGCACAGATTATACGAAGACGATAGTGTTTTGTTTATTTAGTTATAAAAAGGTACAGAATATGTTTATGTAACTAAATATAAAATTACATTGTAATCGAAACCGTTGTTATCAAATAAAAAGAACTACGACTATACAATCACTGAATGAAATATTGAATTGTAATTTACGTAAATAAAACCTATGTGCATTCCGATTGTACTATAATACGAGGAAATCGTGACTCGTATATATGTTTTGTTTTATTACAGATGTATGAAGGTTTAGGTTTTGTGTAAATAAATATAACATAACATTTTAATTAATCGTAAGCCTTGATATGTTATAAAATTCACGCTTTATAATTTTATTTTGTTAAACAATATTGAATTTACGTGTATACTTTTTCTTGTATAGGCTTCATTTCAGATATGAATTTTAAAAATATCAAACAAAATGGCATATTGCCATTCTTATGGTGAAATAATTTCTGAAATCCGATAGTTTTTGACAGCCAATATGATAATATTATCAGAATCTAAATTTCTATCAGATATAAATATAGATACTGTATTTTTTATGCCTCCTGCACATGCGCAGGCAGCGCATCTGATGGTAAGTGATACAGACACAGATTACCAGAACGCTCGCGAGAAAATATTAAGCGCAATAGAAAAGAAGAAGCACTGTTTAACTCTATAATATTTCTTTTTTATTTCGTACAGAATCCTGCGCCGGTGTGTCATGTGGTGCGGGAAGGCGGTGCGTGGTAAGAGGTGGCAGAGCTAGATGCGTCTGCGCAGCGACATGCCGCCGTGCAGGTCCCGTTTGTGGAAGTGATGGAAAGACTTATCGATCCCTTTGCCGGCTCAGACGAAGAGCCTGTAGACGTCCAGCCAAGCATTTGACGTTGGATTACCCTGGACCCTGTCGAGGTAAGATCTTCGCCTACTCCATATAAATACAGGTATCAACAGATGTTAGGTTACTTCTTTCTTCTCTCATTATCTTCTTATTTACTTTCAAAAATGAAGTCTTTTTGTAAAGGCAGTTATGTCTTCAACAGCAGTTTGTTGAAACCATTGACGTAGCTTTGTTAAGGTTATTGTAATTCCTTTGCGTTTTTATTGTCATTTTTTTAACCGGACGGAATGAAGGGACTTATAAAATGGAAAACTGTGGAATATATATTTCTCATTGTATGGCAAATGTTACCATAGTTTTAAAAATATTTTTTAATGTATAATGCATTCTGTATTCATCGTCAAAAACTTTAGGTTTTTAAGAGAAATTAACTAACCAATGTTTGAATCCCGGCTGTGCACCAATGGATATATACGCAATTTAGTCAGCAAAGTTATTGGCTAGTACTGTTATACACGAATATGTTCTATATACCATATTTCGGAAAAATTTTAAAAATTGCAACGGTAATATAATGTAAAATGTTCTGTCACAAAATAAAACTTAAAGAATTTTACTCCAAATGACAATTTATTTTTTCATGAGAACTTCATTATTATGCGAATTTCACTTCGCTATTGGACAGCAGTTTTAATTTTGTAGTGAATGCTTCTGGGCTCAGAATGAGTTATCTAAATACTCTACAAAATATGTCAAACTGCCCAAAGTTTTATTCGAAAATCTACATTAAAAAAATATTAATGACTGATTCAACTTTAGTGCCTGTAAAAATTAAAATTCTTACAGGCACTTAAGGTTGAAAAATTATAAAGAAAATCTTTAAAAAAATTACAATCAATACGAAATACGAAACGAAAAGATTACAATAAACAGAGAAAATCTTGCTATTTTCGGGTGTTCCGTTCATACATTACTTTATAACATTTTATTTTCGTGCCTTTGGCCTAGTGGCTTTAGCCTGGGACTTACATGCTGAGGTCGTAGGTTCGATCCCCGGCTGTGCACCAATGGGCTTCCTACACATTTAACATTCACTCGAAGGGTGAACGAAAACATCGTGATGAAACCGACTCGCCTTAGACTCAAAATGTCATCGGCGTATGTCGTTGGAGGGAATGGAGGAGTTTGGAGGGAAACCTATTAAATTGACAAATGATCGTAAAACAGACCTAAGAAAAAGGTTTATAACATTTTATTCCTAAACAAAAATAAAATTCATTTAATTATTTAGGGCTGTTTTAAACTACACAAGGGTTATATGACCTCTATTATCAGCTACAATCAGAGCTTATGTCGAATTCCTTTTACCTGCTATCTTAATGTCCAATAAATTAAACTGAACGCAATAAACTGATAGTCGTAACCGAAGTTAATTCATTTCTTCGTTTATAAATCATAATCGCACATAGAGACAAGTGCCGCGAGACGTATTAATTATTAGAATTATTCATAGTCTAACCGTTCTCCTAGCAACAACATCTATCATTCTTAACGTGCCGTTTCTGGTGAACCATTTTGAGTTCCCGATACATCTACGGACGTGGTACTTAGATTGTTATTCTTGGCTTTGATAGCTTTAGATTTCACTGATCATTAATATCGATGTAATAGTCGGTTATTTTGTAGTCTTTCTTTACCGTATAAACGTAACTGTAAATAGGTAAGTATTTAAGTGTTTAGTGCTTTGAATAAGACTCTCGCTAGTACGGTAAAAAAAAACCACTTGGGGATATCGGCAAACTTTTGCAATTCAGGCACGGAAAGCTGATAATTTACTTCCCTCTTAGAAAAGAATGAGATACAGAAATCTGAGATCATGACTGTTATAGTACCACGGGATTTAATTGCTGAAGAATAAATGTTTATTAAACAGTTCTTCGTTATCAACATTGGTCTCCGGCCGTAGTGGCTTGTCCGCAGGTCTAATTTTCCAGAACGAAAACGTTGAAAACTATTATCTTACCTGTGTTTTCTTTTGCGACACCCCCGCCATACACATAATTAATTCTTCGAGCCGTTTATGCAGTACTGGTGCCACGGTGGCACTTGTACTCGTAAATAACGCAAAATTTCATGTTGTCCAATTTATAAATAGAGTGACGCAAAGAAAAAAACTAAAACGCCAAATTGAATTGCCGTTTCAGTCTCCATATGTAATGACCTAATATATGCGATTAAGGGAAACTTCATTAAGCCTAGACCGTCTTATATTCTGCGAACACGCGGCCGCATTAACTGCGTTTCCGCGAAAATGCATTATTCCCCCGTACACCTTGATGCAAAGTGCATAGCTGTTAATGACCGCATATCCGACAAAAAGACCGTTGATCGAGTCCTTTCATTCCGAAATGTCAAGATGACAGCCGCTGTCAAACCTGAGTTTCATTCCCGAGAGTCATCGCTGCAAAACTTAGCAATCATCACCACAATAGCGCCATTTACTTAATGCGATCTCGTTGCGGTCTCCCACATCTTGAATCTAGATATTTCAATATGTTTTTTGCATTAAATTATAGTGCAATATCGTCGTGTCTATAAGAGTTTTGTATAAGATGTTTTTAATGGTAGCTATTAATCAGACATCGAGTTGAAGCTATCAATGGAGCATAGTAATTATGGTCTGTCTTCTAGGGAGGGAAGAGCGGGTTTTGTTTTATTCACTCCGAGCTCAGTCATTAATCCCTGTCCAGTGGTGACCGGACACTCCCATTCTATCGTTCGTTCTTATATCTCTATTGACTATTGACGTAGAACCATACTGAATTCCTCACAGATACAACGGAATAAACGCTGCTTACAGAGTTGGATATTCATTAAAAAAGCGAAATATTTTGAAATAACTATTAAAACCTAAATTTGTAGTTGATAGTGTAATTATTTTTTTTTATTTTTTTATTTATTTAACGTATACTGTAGCAAATGCATTATGCCTGTTTAAATGCGGAAAAAATAGTTTGTGTATTAGAGAAATTTCTCATCAAATAATTATCTTTTTCATCATTATCATTTACAAAATACAAATACAAGCAAATTTTTAAAATTGACGTCCATGTTTTTCCGTCTTACATTGCGTATATACAATATGTATTTCTGAAAAACATTGTTGGAAGACGACACGACACAATGGTTACGCTGCACATGCACTCTCTTGCAACTTATTTTTTGCCGATGGGTGTGTCTATGTAAAGCTTGATAATGTAAAATGTACTTAAACGTAAGAGGAATAAGATATAATTTTATAACAAAGCAAGAGTCATTCATTGGAACAACTATGAATTCATTTTGGTTTTTGTGGAGTTGAAGTATTTTAATAAGAACTCCGAAATAAGTTTAATTTGGTTTTAAACTTAAAATAATAAAATTTGTCAAATCACAGACACTCCAAATTTTTTCGAGTAATTTTTATCACTCGGCAATGGCCTACCATGCAGTAATATGCGCATGCTCTTTAACGCCCAAACTCAATAACCAATCTCAATTCATTTTTGACCATCTGAGATAGATATCTTATAGATATTGATAAATGTGTGGCAAAATTGGCAATCGATGGATTGTAATAGCCATCTGTCAATAAGAGCTATCTATGGTAGATCGGATAAACGTTTATATGAAAATGACAGTTCAACTGTGCCAATATCCTCTTCAAATTTTAACTTACACCAGTTTTCAAAATAATTAAAAGCTATTTGATATGTTTTAAACATAGACATGTATATTTTAATATTATTTGTGCGGTTTTATATACTTGATTTGGTTTATACTGATTATCAAATATGAGTGTAAACTCAAAACGACAAAGAGCGAAGAGCTT
This sequence comes from Pieris rapae, assembly GCF_905147795.1. Taxonomy (NCBI): domain Eukaryota; kingdom Metazoa; phylum Arthropoda; class Insecta; order Lepidoptera; family Pieridae; genus Pieris; species Pieris rapae. The sequence continues at coordinate 2,512,714 of NC_059511.1, read as the reverse complement.
AAATTCTATTCCTCGCCAAAAATGGATTGTCTTCGTAGGGTTTGGTTATTATTTTTTGGGAATTGGGATCCAGATAGGAGATCGAACGACTGTCATGGTCCGACAATCCACAATCCACAGATTGTTTTCAATCTCAGATTAAATAACAATAATCAAATAAAAAAAAGAATATTATAAAAAAAAATAAAAAAGAGATAACATTTTTTTTAAAAGAACAAGGTACATTTTAATTATGTTTTGCTTTGTTTTGTGTTTTTGTATGTCGTGTATTATCTGTATGTTTTATTAGTGTGTCTTTAAAAATACCTATTCCTTCGAATTTAAAATTATTTTTTTCTTGGATAGTCCATTTATCGTACGGAGCGTGAAACTGTAGGGTTCAAATAAATCAAACAGCGAAAGCAAAACATTTTTTGCGCAAGTCATTCACATAAGTGACGGGGGAGTACTGGTTGCGGGCCGGTTTCCATAATTGCCTTACGGATGTCATCCGAGTTACAGAATAACCACCTCTGGTACTAAAGCTAAAATCACACGTTTTCAATGAGGTTTCCGGCAGTAATTGCTTTTTTTTTTTTTGGAATCTCGCTGTTGGCCTTAAGGGCCTTTACAAGTCAGCACGGGCTGTTTGGCGAGCTTAGCTCAGCCTGAATGTGCAGTAATTGCTACTGCTATCATTTTTTTTTTCGTTTCATTATTTTTTCGTGTGAAACGAGACACGTGTTTACAGAAACATTTATTTATTTATTCACATACTACACTATCCTTACACACTCGGCGAACGTATAAGATCTTAAATATGAAATTCTCGTGTCGCGGTGTTTGTGGTTAAACTCCTCCGAAACAGCTTGACCGATTCTCATGAAATTTTGTGTGCATATTGGGTATGTCTGAGAATCGGACAACATTTATTTTTCATCGTCCTAAATGTACGATGGTAAGAGTAGTCCACCCCTAAATATATATAACATTCGGCTTTTTACAAAGTAACTGCGAACTTCCGTAGCAACTCTTCTTGGTATAAACTAATTGCTAGATTACAATTCGCTAGAGACGATGGCAAGCGGCCGGATGGGATGTCTTTGATCCCTTGAAGGATATGCCGGGATTTATTTTGGGAAGCTTGCAGCCCTCAGACAAGCACAAAAGCTGGAAGCGGCCGCAAACCGGGCGGAAAATAATAAACAGCTCAAATAAGAGTGCTCCAACTAGCGACTCTTGGGGCATGGGGTTCAAGTGCACAGGCGCTAATTAAAGATTTTAGTTGGCGACTGGTTGATAGTACCGGTGACCCCAGATAAACCCCCCCCCCTGTAGGGGGGGTGACCCCCCCCTACTTTGCTAGCTCAAGGAATAAGTATCGCAATACAGCGAGGAAATTCTGCCAGCGTTAAAGGTACACTGTCACAGGGACCAAACTTTTTTATTTGTTTTATTATTATTATTACTATGTAGGTTAAGAATATTGTAAATACTTCATAATTGTAAGATAGTAAAACAAGTAACGATTGTACGAATGAGTTTTGTAAAAGGTTTGTTTAAATAATATTTGTAATTGCTATATTTCTATAGTCTTCTGTTTCTTATTGTTGTACTTTTATTACTATTGTAATATAAAATTAATGTATTATTGTGTAATTGTAGTTTTTCATGTACCTAAGTAAATGTTGCAATATTTTTAAAAATATCTTAAACCGTAAACATTGATTTGAAACAAAGTCTTAAATTCCGAATTAAAATTTCCAATAATCTACTCGCAAACTTAGTTTATCTTTTAATGCAACTCCGGAAATAGTTACATGTTAAACAATGTCTGTTCCGCTATCCAACTTGTCAACGCAAAGTGACAGTTTTAGGAAAATTTAAATTTATTCTGTCGTTTAAAATTATTAACACCTGCATCTCGCACAGAAAAACGTGTGCAAACCAGTAACAGATACGTGTGGCAACATTGTTGCAGCGGCATAAGCGTCACCGCAGACAGGGTACATGTGAATTCAATAACATGAAACTATAAAGTTACATATAATAGATATTAAAGTATTACCTTCCCTGGCTGTGCTTTGACTTTCTATGTGCGCATTTAAAATTCGCTTGAATGAAGAAGGTAAACATTGTAACCAGCTTGCTGTGGAATCAAAAAGTTGACGGCGTCAGGTAGAGGCTGATCACCTACTTCCTTATTAGATTGACAAATAATACTGAAACAGATACAGAAATCTGAAACCTAGAACTAAAAAGTTATAATAGTGCCAATGATTTTTTGGAATATTTTCTTTAATCGGTCTGGATTGAACAATAATGCCTAACAAACCTAGATTTCATTCAAATTAATATTCAAAATTACATTTATTCATGTAGGTAACATAATGTACACTTATGAACGTCAAAAATTCTCAAATCAAGGGCGTAGAACGGAAGAGAAAAACTGGCAATAAACTCTCCACCACCTCTTTTTATTCGCCAATTTTTTTTCACGGGATCTTACTAAGATATTAGAGCATAAAGCGTCAACTCTGACTCCTACTGTGATTTTTAATTATTTTATAAGGCTAACATAGTCAAGAAGGCTAATGTTTACGTTTTTTGTAGCCACAGTGCTGTTTCGTTTCATTAGGCACTTTCAGATGTTTCTATAGATCAGGAGCAAATTATTGTGTTTCTCTCGACTCACGTATATTTTATAATAAATTTGCGGTTAAATCGTTAATAAAATTCAAAAGAAATAAAGAAAGATTTCAAATACTAATTAAACTATTATTTTTTTTATTTTTTATTTCCGAACCAATTCGACTTAGGGTCCTTCAAGAAAAGAGCGTACCAATTCTTAAAAGGCCGGCAACGCACTCGCGATCCCTCTGGCATTGAGAGTGTCCATGGGCGGCGGTATCACTTAACATCAGGTGAGCCTCCTGCCCTTTTTCCTCCTGTTCTATAAAAAAACTATTATTTGTCTCGTTTATTAGTTGTGTAGTTTTTCTAGCTTGCACATGTGTTCGAAGACCCTAATATCGCCTGTCTACAGATGTTTACCGTGTGATATTGCCGATTCGTTGTTTGAATAACAAGAACTTGAATTTATTGATTGTATCAGTATTCCACTTGATAAAGAAATTAATTTTGATACTTATATGTATGCATGAAGAACCTTTTTACGTAACTTAGACGTCTTTAACCTCGGTTAACTTTATCACGAACTTATATATAATTTATTATATTATCAAGATGCCATAAATATATAAAATACGTCTTATAAATATAAAAATTCCACGTCGAATCCATAGCCTGAAATCGAAGAGTGTTAAAGGTTCCTGATGAAGTTCTTATTCTGAAAATCCTTTTAAATGTATGAAAGTTTCTTTTCACGATGTTTTAATTCACCGTTCGAGCGAACGTTAAATCCGCATAGAAATACATTGGTGTGCAGCCGGGGATCGAACCTACCACCTCAGGTATGAGAGTAGCACGCTATGTCCACCAGGTTAACACAGCCCTTAATTTAATGTTAGTAAATTTACACAAGAAAAACTGTTTTGGACTATAACTTCACATTCGTACAAAGCTATGAAAGAATATTATTGGGAACAAACGATTCAGTATTTGTATTTGTAATTTATATTTACAGTTTGCGTGGGAGACGTGGCGTTTTGACAAATATTCGTACGGTAAACCATTTCGAAACGAATGCTTACAACAAATGTGTAATTGTGTAAGTCTAGGAAAGGCAACTTCGCAATTCGTGTAAGCTAATGACTCGGTTACGAATGTTCAGTGGTTTAAATGTGGCCTTTATTGGTTGAAATTTATGTTCGCGTATCATGTTTCGATTCGTTATTGCTATGGTCCTTGTGCTTATTACGTTACTTAAATTTAGGAATTACTATTTTTGTACCAACATTTCAGTCCAATGTTTTTTTAAGTCGCAGTAGGCAAACGGGCAAGAGCTCATAAACGATACGGTCGCCCATGGACACTCACCTTGTCAGAAGACTCGCAAATGCGTTGCCGGCCTGTAATTCAACACCTGAATTTTCTCTATACACAACATTTTAGGTTCACAAACATCTTATCATTATATTTATACAAATTAACAGTTTGTGTCGGAAGAGAACACTCTTATATTTAATTACACGAAAAATTCCCAACATAAATGTATCGTAGTTTATTAAATCATATCGCAAACGCGATTTCACAAAACAAAGCTTTCCGCACCTATTCCACATTTCAGTCTGACAATATATAATTGTCACAATGTCGGTTTCGGAGCAGGGCCAAAACCGGTGTTCTGGTTTCAGAATAATTTATAATATTTCAGTTCAGAGATAACGTCAACTTAATGGTTCTTCTTAGGCATGCGTGGATAAGAATCTTGGTTCAAACGCCAAAGATTACGCATGAATAATGATTAGTTTTAAAATTGTCTGCAAATTGATTGTTCTGCGTGTTTCGTCGGTCGCGTTTTGCCTGGCGACTTTGTTTTTTTTAATTTATAAAATAAGCTAGTAAGAATATATACACACAACATAATTCAGTAATAGATTAAAATATTTACAATTACACTATTTCTTACAGTAAAGGCAATTAAAAACGCCTATGGAGTTCATTAATTATTTCCATACATTGTGTCATATGTGCCCTTTTCGAGAGGTTAGTTTTTACTGAGGGTAAAAACATGGAACGCTCGATCGAATCGATCAAAATATCAGGCACCGTAAGGCTGAGGCACTTGACCACTTCTGGATCCATGTAACAACTTTATAAGATACATGGAAAGTTCAAATTCTTGGCGCATTCTAAACACCCTTTATAAATAAGGTTGGATACATAGGTAATCTTGAGGAAACATGTTTATACATACAAGGTGTCTCAAAAGAAAATTCATATTAATTTGATCGATTTAAAATAGAGTCGTGTATCAAAAAAGTGGTTATTCATTATTAAAGTACACATTTTGGGAATTTATTTCTTAAAAATAAAACTCATTTTATGGAACAACAAAATTACTTATGACGGGCTCGGCAGGTGGACTCAGAGATGGCTGCCATTTCGTGACAGATATTTTTTTATTGCGCCAGAGAGGTCGGCTTATTGGCGTAGACTTTAGATTTGAGATAACTCCATAAGAAAATATCCATAAGGGTTATATCAGGACTGTGTCGAGGCCAATTTATATCACCTCCTGAGGAAATTTCACTAACACGTGGCAGAGATGTATTTGACGTGTGTGACGTTGCTCCGTCATGCTCAAGTTCAGGCACCAAGAAGTCGTCTAACATCTTCACATAACGTACAAGTAGCGGCACGAAACTCTAGCGCTGACCGTTATTGCGCAAAAGTAAAAAATAAGGTACCTGCGGAATGAAGAGCGTCGATTGGCTCTCCAGTCGCATTCCGTTCCCCGCACCACAGTTCACATGCGCAGCAATCCCCTCCACGTATCGGCCAGCGCTAGACTTACGTGCCGCTGCCTATAAGTCCATGTAAACTTTCTTTTGAGATATCTGATATAACAATTAAAGTTTATTACGTCAGCGGGAAGTATATTAAGCGCGGCAGTCTGTTTCCTAAGATCATTATTACTCTCATTAAGTTCGAAAAATAATGTAGTTTTAAACCAAGCATGAATGCAAACAGTTGCATCGGTAACCGTGTATTGGCAACAGTAGGCCAATCGAGATAATAATAGCATATTTCCCAAAATATGCGCAAACAGAATTTCAGGAATATCTGAGGTTAGCTCGTAAAATTCAAAAGTGTTTGCAGTTTTATGTAACAATACAGAATTTATATATGACCACATGAATCACTAGATCGTGTCAGTGAACTGCAATTAGATTAAAATATTTTTATGTTCTGCACCCGAATGTTGGGCGTTATATTCAAAACGACTTTGTTTACGAGTTTCTTTATAAATAACATTGAATTAATAAGATCGTGTTACGTTTAAAGGCTATGAGCCTATTGCATTCTCTCTACGATTTATTGCGACTACATTCAAGCGTAGTTCTTTATCACGAAGAAAAATATTTTGAGTTATTAAATGCTGCTTTGGCAAAAGCAGCAGGGTCTACTGGCTCTCATCCATGGTCGTAGGTTCTATTACTGTCTGGCTATTAACAAATGATCCAAAAGAAAAGAGCGTACCAATTCTTAAAAGGACGGCAACGCACTTTCGAGCCCTCTGGCATTGAGAGTGTCTATGGGCGACGGTACCACTTAACATCAGGTGAGCCTCCTGCCCGTTTTCCCCTGTTCTATAAAAAAAGGCACATAAATCTGGGGCCCAAAACTAAAATGTTGTAACACTCGATTTATTGTAATTTTAAAAGCCCTTATTTTTTAAACCTATGCAATGGATGGTTAAGAGGTCCATGGTTTTAGGCGTTCTTAAGTTATTTATAATTCTATAGTAATAACTTTTTGTAGTTCCAAGTTCGCTACTATATCGAATAATACCATCAAGATGATCGACGGCGTTCTATTTTATAGATATATATATTCTATTCAATAGAGGTGGGCGAGCAATATAGTGCGCATGGACCAGAAGGCCCCTTGAATAGAGACCATGGCTGAACAAAAGACCGACTGGTCCACCGACGACATCACAAAGCTACAAATGAATACTAAAGACGCCATGCCGGTAGAGTTGGAGAAGAGAGACGTCCAAAGATGGACCCAAAATAATGGCTGATAAAATAAATAATTAACGCAAATTTATTCAGTGGTAACGCAATAAAAATTACAACGTCAAAGAGTTTATCTACAGACTAAATTCGTATTTCACTCAAGTGTTATATTGCAACCGATTAACACAGTAATCTATGCTCAAGAGTCTTGATCGCTGTCTGGACCACACTAACTATCGTCTATAAACCGCAATGCGATACAATCAACTGGAAAGGTGTCAGATATTTACAGAACTCGCCCGTTTGTCCGATTTCTACTCGGTTATTATGTTACATTACGCGTCGTATTTCCTTGCTGATTTTTATCGGGCATAAAATATTTGTTTGCGTAAACTTAGAGATAGTTCACTTCATTCCGGAAATCTATTTGGTCTGCAATTATGAATGTATTTTTAGTTGTAATCTTGACCTATACTGAATACACCTCATTTGAATGTACTCAATGACAGAGTGGAATACTTTAATTAAAACAATGTACATAACTCATTTATTTTCTAAACTAAATTTTTAAGTACCAAAGTTTTATTGGGTATGGGATAAGTCTTTGTTTACATGTGCTGTGTTGACTCTATAAAAAAGAATCACGATATAAGTTAATTGTCATATGATCTTTGACAATTAACTTATATCGTGATTAAATTTAATTAAAACTTTAACTGTTTGCCCCCGGTTCTATAAAAAAAAAAGATCTGTATCATGGTATCAGTTTAAAAATGACTTTGCAGTGGGAAGCTGTGAAGGAGTACGCTGTGGCGGCGACAAACGTTGCGTGCTGGACGCCGAGTTGGGGCCGCATTGCGTGCGATGCGGTGCGTGCAGTGTCGCTGGCACGCCAGTTTGTGCGGTCGATGGACGTACATATGCTGGGGCCTGCGCTTTGAGAAAGGCTGCCTGCGAACGTGGAAAGGCGCTACCTCTTGCTTATAAGGGCGCTTGTATAGGTAACATAAACATTTGAGGCATAATTTGTATTTTGTTTTCGGTGGCCTTTTGAAAATTTTAACATTGAACTAGTCAAGGGACACACAGAAACATAATTATATTAAACTTATTTAAACAGTTCCTTTTGCATACGTTTTATAATTTGCAATATCAAACAATTTAAAATCGTAATTTTGGATTCTTGTTTAATGGTGAACTACATTTGTATAAATTGTACGAGATCTCATGAATTGTATTACATTAAAAAAACTTGGACAGTAGTTTTTAAGCCTAAAGTTTCCTCGACAAACAGAAAACCAAATAATGTCTTATTTTATTAAAAATATATATAGACAAGTAACGGTTATATGTGTGTTCGTATCTTTCAGCCAACGCTACATGTGCGTCGATATATTGTGGGGCGGGACAGAGATGCGTACGTGGGGGCGCGAGTGGCGCTCGTTGTGTGTCTTGCGGCGCGTGCGGCGGCGGCGCGCGACGAACACTCTGCGGAACGGACGCAAGGACTTATGGTTCGTGGTGTCGGTTACAACGTGCCGCCTGTCATGCTGGGACTGTTGTTGATCCACTCCATCCCGGGCCTTGTAAAGGTACTTACTAGATATATAAAAGTAAACTGACAGCCCTATTCTAAGTGGTAATTGTAGTTAATAATTATTTTAAAAAAATGCAAGGCCTCGTATTGGTGGAGGAAAGTTTACGCATGTGATTTAATTGTATGCATAAAAACAGATATTGCGCACTTAATATATTTTAGGGAATTATAACTAAAAATACTAAAACACAACACAACAATACTAAAAAATTAGTATTGTCATTAATATATTAAACATATATTACCATCGTTTCCCAACGTGGGGCCCACACCTCACAGGTGGCAATTTGCTTGTTAAGAGGGGCTATTCGAAATTTTTTTTTAATTATTTGAATTTGCATATCGGGCTTCAGTTATTAACGATTTGTTTTGAAACATTACTTACGGTGTCCTATTAATCTGTAATTTAACAAGTGTAAGAGTTTGTAAAAAATGAATTGCATTTTTTATATTAAAAATTATGTATGTTATATTAGTTTATTTTTCCGTCCTATAATAAAAACATATTTTCACAATTATCCTATTTCCCTCTCAATGTTTCAGGTAGCAAAAATATCACGGACAATGTTGTGACTCATGGGAAACGCAAAAAAGATGGTACAAGAGTTCTGTAATAAGTGCTTGTGTTGTCCGCTTGAAACCTACAACATTCAAGGCTTTGAAGGTTCTTCAAGTTCAACACGCAACATATTTGGTCAGTTCTGTAGTTTTAATTTGGAACTTTATTGGTACTTATAGATACTGCACTGTCGTCTCTCTAAACTAATTTTTAAAATTCTAGCCATAAACAATCGTTTTGATATTCTGTAGTCGTTGTAATTGAATTGTATCCGTGTATTTGTTTAAGAAATTTTTGGGCACCATCTAGCGGCAACGCACAACTGACTTTGACAATTGTCAACTCACATAACTTTATATTCCTATTTTAATCTTCCGTAAATATCGGCCAGGTACAGCGTTGTAAATCGTAATTTAGATTTAGTGAAAATTTAAAACACTGTAGATAACTTAACGTTTAAAAATTTTGAGCACCAAATCGTACTTAATATTTAGTCAAAATATTACTTTAGGCGTGTAGTTAGCACAATATGGTACTTCTATGATAGGTATTTCGTATTCTAGAAAATTATATTTCTGTCCTGGTGACGTCACGGGAACCAACCTTAAAGGATGATCTTCATCGAACTGACATTTTAATATACCTAACATTTAGTTAGAGTTAATTTTACTTAACGCTTATGCAATATTTATTATTAAGTTATGAATTATAATGATCTAGTGCAATAATGTTATTGAAATTTGTGTGAAATTTACGTTGTGTTTTGTATTATAAAATTGTAACGCGATCATTGGAAATTCTAAAATATTATTATAGAATACTTTCAGTATTATGTGTACGTAAGATTTAGAATGATAATTTCGAAAATGTTAATTGTAGTATAGCGTTACGTTTATTTATTTCCAAATGTTTCAGGGATAATGTATGAATGTTTTGCGAATTGATTTTATTAAGACTCAAGTCCCGCTTAGCTGTAAGTGGTGGAGTTAAATATAAGTAATTTACTCCCCAATACTGTATTTTGAATCTACTTGAAACGTTTCTTCTAAATGTAATGTATCCAAAGATGTTATAAATTCACTCGAAATTATTTGGTCTCATGATAGTTGCATTGTATGAACTCATATATATTTTCATAATAGTCTTTACGCAAGTATTTTTTACAAGTTTACCGGATTAAAACGCATGTATGTCTAAGAAATTCAAAGTCGATTTAAAATGTAAACCTGACATGTATCTTGCGTGATGCATGATTTTAATCCGGTAGAATTGTGTTTTTATCTTTAATATATAAATTTAGAATTTACTTTCCTAGTAGGCGTTAATGTTATATATTGTAAATTATTTATCAAAATTTACGTAGTTTAGCTGTCGACTTTAGTCTAACTAAATCAAACACAGTAGAAACCGGATAGTATTGACGCATCAAGACTTTCATACCGTATTATCTTGTGTTTTAATTAGCAGCCTAATTATACCGAGTCGATATCCTGTCGGATATTTAGAACATATGAAATGATTATGATCCTACATTGGCAGCTCTGCTCTAGCTTCTATCGGTCAATGATGTAACTATATTTCCACGCGATTAGCTATTTATATCGGTAAAGGCAGCAACCCTGAAAAGGCAAACCAATTGATAATATTGTTATCGATCCAGAAGTTACTTTCTGTAGTTTTATAATGAGCGGTATTAACATCCGGTTACGACTGACTTTTCTAATTGTTTATAGTGCGACATTTGTGTAAAAGTGCGTGTTAGGTCTTTAATTAAATGAGTTTCCACTGCATTACTCGTTATAATGCTCAGTTGGTGTTAATTCTGTGCGGTTGCGTAAACTAAATCGATTCCTTAAGAATTATTAAATTTCTCAATTATTGGCATTTTTATACATCTGCTATTTAAAATATTATCTTACAAATAAAAATAAATGTTCTACAAAGAGCCTTCATACTCAAGAGAGTTTAGAGTAGAGCCTAGTAATACCGTATGTCAAATCCAATGCCTCTTTAAAGTTGCCTTTTAAAGTGTCAACTGTCAATGTTAACCGTCTAATGACAAAAACGCAATTGAAGTCTTAACACGTGGCAATTCAGAATTAGCGCCATTATCGCATATGAAAATGCAAGTTTTATACATTTGGATGTAATGCGTACTCAAATTGTTATATTGTTTCAGTTTTGTTGACATCTAAAATTGTTAACGCACTAAAATGATAATATATTTTCCTTGTTTCTTTATAAATATTTTACACGGAGTTCTGGTTTTATTTCATCCCCTTTAAAAGAATATGCCTGCCAATTGCTAAATTAAGCGAATTTACGTCTTTATCATCTTACCGCACGATACCCTTACCGCCAATGACATAATACTGACCCCTGGAGCCTGGTCAGGTCTGGGTCTGGTCTTCACAAAACTTTGAATTTATGTTTTACAACCTTTTTTAGTGAATATCACAGACGCTATTTTTGAATAGTTGTAATAAAAGGCAATATCGCTTACAAATAATTTAATAGTTAAGTCAATTAAAAAATACAGAAAATAATCTAATCTAATCTACACTCAACGCTCGTACAACAAGAACTGAGTTTTCAGAAGAAACCAATTGTCTGCTCACATATTGATATAAAGCTGATTGTATCGTTTTAACTAAAGCATATTTATGTATTTCAATCAAATAATATTTAGCCTGTGACAAAAAGAGAAGAATTGCAATTATATTTATATATTTTTTATGGAAATTATTGTCAAAACTGTTATTGGCTTTTGTGTATTCGGGAATTATAGAAGAATATTATACATTCACAAATATGGAAATACAAATATTATTAACTATTTTTTCTCTTAAACTAAGACCATTAGCAATATATTATACCTAAATAGCATACGTTCAAAGTCATTTGCCTAGTAAACTAGAATCCGCGCCAACAACGCCCCGCGATAAAAAAAAGAACTAAATTTGACAAGTCGGCCATGTTATTGTTTGCAGTGTTGCCAACTTAGTGGTGTCCCCTCCAAATTCAGCAATCAAGATGTCCAGAGTTTTACGGAAAACATTTATTTAGGGTGATTTGAATACACTTTATTAAAGAGAACTACGGGACTTCTTTGGTGGCGCGGACTCTATGTTGAAACATCAACACGAGCTGTCAACTGGCATTGCATTGACTAACATTTGATAATAATAACGAAAATTGAAATCGTGTTGAAAGACCCTGGGATCGAGACAAAATTAGTTTAAGATATGCGTGACTCACTAATCACACAGTAATTGTAGGAATGGAATTAGCTCACGATTTGCCACGTGACCACATGATTTTCATACAAATTCTTCTACTGGGTCACGCCTGTCGAAAAGTGATTTTGCCTCAACCCCCTTAATTGTTAGTTTGATAAAGTATTAAAACGTCAAAAAGTGTTTACTCGGAAATTCAAGGATTTTGGACTAGAACCACAGTCAATAGCAGTCGAATTTTACTAGTACAGAGCACAGAACATAAAAATATTTAAAACGTCAAGACCGTTGACAGATGAAATAGTCGGCAGTCAATTGTAGAAATAAGTGTAAAAGTTTATGACGGTAAATGAGATTTTCTATAAATGATTTGACGCAACATGTACATTAAAACTTTGTCAAACTCATTGATAGTAACAGACCATAGTCCGTAGTAAAACCATAGACAAAAGTTGTTAAATCTAATTCATACAATTTCCTGCTGCATAGTAGTTCTCGTAAACAATTCCATAGTCAATGCGCTAAGGAATACTGGAATGGAGCGGTGTTGGTGTAAATGCAACTCTACTAAATCGCCTAGAGATGTCGAATAGTCTGTATGCACCATCTCTATGCCGTCCTCACAGAGGGTGAAGGTGAGGTACTCCTCAGCCGAATCCGCGTACATATTTGATATTCTAAAACAATAATTATTGCAATAAAAGACTAAATTTTATCTATGTGTATTTACGTATTTAATTTATATGTGTGATGATTGCTAACATTTGGTGTAGGCTTCTAATTATTAACTAAAATTATAATAAATTTAATTTAACTAATGTTAGCTGAAAGTGTCGTTGCGAAAGTAACGAATAGAAAATTAAATTTTCGATTAATGAGCTGTTGGTTTGGAGAAAACTTCGTGAGGAAACCTACTCGCGTTAAATCCAAAAAGGCAAATGATCTCGTGACAGATACAGAATTCTGAGGCCTAGACCTAAAAATGTTGTAGCGCCAGTGATCTTTTTTTTTCGATTAATGAAGATACCCCAGTTGTACTCAATATAATAAATTAATAATATACCTGTAATTTTTATGTCCAGTCCTATCAATCTTGTATCCTAGCAACATGTAACAGACATCTCTGTACTCTTGCGCGGACGCGGTGAACTCCTCTTTCATCCTATAAAAAATATCGTAATTAGTCTATGGCCTGAATCTGTGGTCTGTTTAGTATATAATTAGTACTCTGATTTTTTGTTCCGTAGAATTCTGACATTTCATGTGTTGCTATTTAAAAAAACTTCTCAACCGACACAAGGACAAATTTGACTCATTTGAGGGTAATGAAAAATAAAATACGTATTTAAAGAAAACACTTTTTTAACGGATTGAAGTTATGTATTAATGTAAACTTATAATTATTTAAACATAATTTTAAAATTTTCATTAAATGTGTAAAACTTATGTTAATAAAAGACTGAGAGTAGAAGAATACGTATTTTTATGTTTTAAATCTAAATAGTTACTTAAGTGACCTAGCACAAAAATAACAAATATTTCAATATCGAATTAACTTTATTTACTTCATTTTATTCGTTAGCTGGCATCATTGTCTACTAATTGCAGGTTTAGTAAACCTTTTTAATAAAAATTAAAATGTTATCTTTACTTGCGCGTTTTTTACAGTTTGTGATGAAAATGACCAAGATCACGTAATAATCACTCGCCGTAAAGTTTAACAAGCAGTTCCTTTAATGTGGAGAACCGCACTTAATAAATGAAAAATTAACTAATAATACGTACGTAATGAAATTTAAAAGTGTACCCGGCCAAAAAGGTATGCCATCTCTGACATGTCAGAAATTTATAGCTGTCAGAATTCTACGGAAATCAAAATCTGACTATTGCTGCCCCCACGAACTCTTAGTTTTAAAGTATTTTTTTACCTTTAGCCTACCTTTTTAGTAGCAACCAACATATTTGAGGCAAGTTGATTTGTGCTTGTAGTATGTATGAACAAAAAACTAAATTACCTTTGCAATTTAATCCTGCTATTTTCAAGGTTCTTTTTTAATTCTTGCACCTCTTCCGGACAGGCCCGACTGCCCTCACGCAGGGCTGTCTTCAACTTCTTTATCTGAAAATTTTTAATAATATACTGATTTGAACGCACTTAGGTTGGAAGGTTTAAAACATGTTTTTATAATTTAAGTATTTCTCATTAGATGCCGTCCATTAAGCACATGCGGTTTAAAAGGTGGTGACAGGGGTTCGGCAAAAATCACGTTACATCAAGGGGGAAGGAAGTGTAGTAAGTTATGACGTGTATTTATTTTTCGTGAAGTTAGTTCAAAAGAAAGTCTTCATTTATAATAATACTCTATACCTGTAATCCACCGCCTCCAACTATAAAGGCGGAGGATTAAAATCCATAGGGCTACTAAAAAAACATCACGTGACTAATGTATAGCTTATTTGGAAAAATAATGTACGTAGCGCCATCTAGTAATCGTGTTCAAAGGTAAAAAATATTCTAATTATTAGCCTAATAATTCATAAACGTAACCTGTGACGATGCAGTAACTAACCTAGTAGTCTTTTAAAAATAAAAACAAACCTCTTCTTGAGCAGATTCAAGCTCCGATTGCATTTGTTTCTGAGCCATCGCCGCCGGATTCTCTGCCATGTGTAACACCTAAATTATTCAAATCACTTTAATAAACTCATAAAACTACATGAGAACACCCCGTATACACACTTGTGTGATGGTGAATTTAATATGTAGCGGCCATTTAGGTATAACGACGCTAAATCTAAGTATGTATCTTGGATTAAAAGCTACTTTAGTACAAAATTCATGTGGCTATATCTGGAACATGGTATAATGGTTGCAGCTCCTTACAAACATTGTGTAAAACAAAAAACTTGGTGATTAAAAAGAAAAGAGTGGTGGAGAGTTTATTGCCAGTTCTTCTTTTCCGTTCTACGCCCTTGATTTGAGAACTGGCAGTAAATGTAAAATTAGAAGCATTCAATGTATATTTCTTTTTTCTACATTCTTAAGTGTACATTATGTTACATGAATAAATTATTTTTCATTGATTGATTTAGTTTTTTACTTTTGTTATTAAGGAACAAATTTACATTTTGATAGATAACAAAGTTGATAGCAAATACAAACAACTATGTTATTTTACCTTAGTGGGTGCAGTGAGTTTGTCAAGATGCGCATGTAATTGATCTCTTTGCGCGCGCAGTTTGCTTGCTTCGCGCTTGGCCGTTTCCGCTTCCTCTCGGTATTTGCTTGCTTCCGCTCTGGCGGTCTCCAATGCTGGAATTGAGAGGCTTACTTCAAACAGTCCCAGTACGAAAGTAAATTTAATCACCCTATCTGTTGACTAAGGATTCTCTAGCAAAATATTTCCTGTGTTTACCATTTGAATTCAAAGCATTCACGAGTTCAAAGACAGCAAGAGATCATACATACAAGAAGTCACCATTAAGCAAAATTATTTTATAAAATATATAACTTTATAAATTTTTTTGCTTGTCCATTAGGTGCCTTGACAAAATAATTAATGAGTTCTTAAATGTTTGTTATTTCTGTGATTATGAACGTTTAGAAGACTTAATGTTATGTGAAATCGCCCTTGTGAAAAATGCCCTTGGACACTCTTATTGCCAGAAGGCTCGCAAGTGCGCTGCCAGCCTTTTAGGAACTGTTACTGTCTTATCTAATTCGAATTTGTTTGGAAATACTTCAGAGGGCAGCTGGTTTAGTGAACGTTCGAGGAAAGTGCTAAAACGTGTTAGGTTTATATTTCTGAATAATACATTAAATACTTGTTGCTTTAATTATAGGTTGATCAATAAAGCAACAAGTATTACGTCACGCAATTTTTGGATATTCTTGACCCCCCCCTCTCCCCATGAAAACGTATCCATTAAGATGTTTCCTGATCTAGTGACTTTTTATAACTAAAATATGGAGCAACTAAAAGTGGAATTAAAAATCAATCCCCGCCCCGCATAGAAAGTTTCGTTATAATAAAAACCCACAGAAACCCACCTTTCGTTTGTGACTCTTGATCGTGTGTGGCAAGAAGATCCCTATAGCTCTGCAATGATCTCTCGAGCTGTTCCACCCTTGCCGAGAGTAAGGCAGCACTACCAGCCCCCACGTCACCACTCAATGTCACTGTCAATTCCTTCTCGTAGCTGTCAAGCTGCTGTCTAAAATGACAACCTTTTTTAAATAAATTATATTAAGGATAATCGTAATCGTGAAGTTAGCCAAGCTTAAATATAAATATCAAAGTGAGGAACGCCGAACGAGACACTCAAAAATAGTTTTGTTTAAGGCCCATGGAAGATATCATGATGGTATTTTTTCCAATAGAACAAGTGCGTCTCCAGAGAAACTCGGACCTCGGCTTGGGACGTTGTGGTCATTCGTCGAAAGGCAGCAAGGAAACTCACTAGAGTGAGCAAAGTAAAGGCGGTTTTTAACCCTAATTTGAATTTGCTGTACCGAACGGCGGCTTTTAATTTGAAATTAGCAACCGTAGTGGGATCCTGATCCATTAAAATATTACGGGCCTTTTTTTATCGGGATGAATTTTAAATAATGTTTTCCAGGCTTATATATTGCAAATCTATAGTCGATGGCTATGTCTTCTTGGCTCTTAGAAGTACAAGTAAAGCGATGATTTAAAATAAGAACTACCAAAATTTCGGCTCGAAGGACTAAAAATCATACCATTATTTAATATAGATTTAACGGTTAATTCAACGTAAGTCATCGTATATTTTTTACGTCCGATACAAGTCTAATATTGTAAACAGATGTATTTGTAAGACTAGTGATCCGATTACAACAGCAGTTAAAATTTTCCTTACCTATAGCTATCCCTTTCGCGGGTAACAATAAGGAGTCTCTTCTGTAGTCTATGAATGAGACTCTCCTGATTTTTCTTTACGTTTTGTAGATCACTCAACTTGGTAGTCGCCTTGTCACGTTCAAACTTAACTGTTGCCAATTCCTATAAGACAGTATTACTTTAATAAATATGGAAATTGTCAATACTAAAATCAAGCAATAATATAATAAGTTAAATCAGAATTAGTAGTCATTCAGTCATCAGAAATATGGTCATAGGACAAAAAAAGAATCTATATATAACAAAATTTATTTACAATTTGAATAGTTGGCATTTAGTAAATAAAAATCGAAAACATAAGGATTTGTGAAAAATAATATGAAACTTGTAATCTTCAGAGTCAAATGTTTTACCTCGGTTAGTTGTACCATCTGCGATTCAGCCTGGGTGGCACCAGCTACGGCAGTCAGTTGACCACTTAGGGCATTATCGAGTGCAGAAGACAGCGCCCTTGCGGATTCCACGCCGTGGCCTCTTGCAGCGCTACGCCATTCCTCCAATGAGGATTCTAAGGTTGAGATTTTTACCTGCAATAGATTAAATTACACTAACGTGACGTTGCCAATTTTGAGAATTGTCATATTTCTAGGTGTCATGTCGCATTCGACACAACCACAGCAGACCATTCAGTACAAAAATTTACCCGTAGTGTCGTAGATCTAAATAAGGAATATTTTGTTTTCGCCAAATACAACGAGAAAATATATTTCATTGGTGCTGTAGTAAGGAGTAACAAAGAAAACATCTGAAATCGTTCATCTATAATAATCCAGATTTATTGAAATAATGTTTTTTGATATTACATACGAAAACTACTAAAATCCAGTAGTGTTACAACCCTATGGCTTGCCTCAGATTACATCTTTTAATAGAACGAAAACAATTTTCCAATAAACCCTTATTAGCGGATCTAATTCTAAATTTATATTATTTTGTCTCTCTAGTATTGCTCATCTGCTTATAGAAAATAACTTCCAATTTGTTTATACAAAGTATATTATATATGTCATATATATATAGATATATATAATGTCATAATAGATGATGTCAATTGTTTTATTAGAATGGCAACACCACGCAACATAGATATCTAAAAGTTGTAAATTGTTAATGTGTCAAAATCAATTTGTCAGAGTTCAGTTGCTCTTGCTCTCCGAATGGCGCCTTCACCGGACGTCGTGCTGACCTTATTTTTAATATTAAATAAAAATGTCGAACGACGACAGTGACAACAACTTGGCAAATATTAAGTCACAGATTATATACATTTTCATTTGTTTTTAAGCCCCTTTGAATTAAGAAAGTCTAACCTTAGCTTCATGCAATTCCTGTTGCGTTGGTTGAAGAGCGTCAACCTTACTACTGAGAATATGTACTTGTTCCTCCAACAACAGTTTATTGCACACTGCATCACGAAGAGTGCGTTCCGTTGCCCGGAGCCTGCCCACTTCCTTCTCTAAATCAGCCATATTTGATAGGCGTTTTTGGGCCGTCTGTAAGAAAAACCCTTGGTCTTACAGTGGCACCTGACACGCGGCGACAATCTTTTACTTAAGGACCAGATTCATAGTCGAGATCTAGTTATGAATACCGTCAAAAAAAACCGATAGGTTTTAATCGACTATAAAAATATGTGATATTATTGGATCGATAATAGTTGATTGATGGCTTCCAAGCACTGCAAGCACATTGTTTGTTTGTCTTCAAAATTAAAAAAAATAAAGTAACTGTTTATATAATAACATTCATTTCTACTTTCACGTATTACGAAAGCCTATAGGTGGGAGGGGGAAGGGTATTTAATTTTCTTATTTGGTGATTACGTCAACATTAATGATTACATTTTTACACATATTACGCACATAGTCTATGCTAGAAAACGAAATGCATTTTCTAGGACTCCTACAAAAAATTAATATGTTTATTTACTATTATTTTTTAAAAGCCTTTGCTTACTTTACATACTACTTTTACTGTATACATATATATCAATACTACTTTTACTGTACAGACAAGAGTTAATTGCACATATAGATAAATTGCATAGGGGTTTGCCGAATATATGGTTAAGTGGAGGAAGTTTCTTATGGTGCTACTTACATGGTCTTTATGACCCTATGAAGTACCATGCTTGTAATCAAATGTAAATAACTATTATTACATTAGTCATATATACATAATAATTTCTATTAATAACATATATTTATAAGTTATTTTACTCCATAATGTTTAATACACATTACTCTCAATACACTTAATTTTCCTACAGTCAAATCTGTAAAGTAATTTGGCGAAAATAATGTTTACCAACCTTAGCTTGCTGTTGCCAATCTTTAAACGAGTCTCTCTCATATTCAATTTCCTTCAACTTGTTAGTGACTTGTTGTAATTCAAATGTTTGCTTTTCGAGTTGTGCTCGGAGACTTGTACATTGATCTGCCTTAGTTTTAAGTTTTTCAACTTCCCCCTTTAGAAGCTGACTTTCTTCTTGTGCATCTTCCAAAGCCTTTAAAAAAAGGTAAGTCTAATTTTAGCAAATAATTAGGAGTTTCCATTTTTAATATTTCCTGCTAATAAAAAGGTTTTTATGTTTTTGTGATACCATTGGAACAAAGACATCTATGGCAAATGGAAAGGAATAATATACAATACCATGGCATTGTTATGGTGCAAAAACATTTTATATTAATATACGGACATATAAATTTTATTATATGCAAACTTGAAATCATACTTTAGTAATAAAAAAATTGTATTTAGAAAAATCTTACCGCTAATAATTCATTCATATCCTTTTGCATTTCTGATACTTGATCTTTGCAACTAACATTAGCTTGTAATAATTGGTCTTTTAACTCAGCAACTTGCTTTTGTAGCTCCATTCTATCTTTCTCCCATTTAGCTTTAGTGTCTTTGAATTCTTTCATAGACTGTAATAAAAAAAATAATGATGTATTAAACATACTGACATTACATTAACATTACATACATACATTTATAAATACAACAGCTTATGTATATATGTTTTTGATTACTTTAACTACAAATTAGCAGTAAAGATTTTCTATGTTAAAAAAATTAAAAGTAAGACAACTATTAATAACTTTCTCAAGAATTGAATATAAATCCAAATGTAAAACACATTGAAATTTTACCAATCCATTTTATTATTGAAATAATAAGACTCAAACTATATTCTTCAGGAGCAGCAGGGATTACCTCGGTAAACTCTTCACGTAAGTCTTGCTCTCGTTTCCTAATTATCTGGAGTCTGTCATCTAAGTCCGAAATTGTTCTTTCATCTCTTTTATGTTGCTCAATAAGGGAGGCCTTTTCCTCTTCAAATAAGATTTGCATTTCTTTACGAATAGCATGTTGATGGTTGATGCGAGCTTCTAATTTTGTTATCTAGGATTAATAAAAAACAATAAACTACTCTGTATTAATAAAGACATAAATGGTTACTTACATAGGGAAAAAGCTGGCATTTCCTGGATGGGAAACCTTTGATTGTTCTTGTATTTACTTCAAAATGATATTTAAAGTAAATACAAGAACAGACAAAATGAGATTATTAATTGACATAGTGTACTGAAAAAATGTAATAAAATAACTATAAATAAATAATAAAACTTACTTGCGCCTTGGCACCAATTAGGTCAATTTTCAATCTTTTTGCTTCCCAGGGCGAAGGAGCTACACTACTAGTTGAATCTGATCGTGTTCTCTTACCAGGTGTCTCTGCTATTTCACCATAACTAAATTTGCGTTTGCCCAAATTGGACAGGTTAGTTATACCTAGAATTTGCAGAATAAAAGCTGAAGTTAGTAGGTAGGTAGTTACTAGTTGTTAAAAAGTGTCAAAACTATAAGATACCTTCTTTTATAGATTGATCATTACTTTCTGAGAAATTTAACTTTGCCGAAACCGACAACCTATCTTTTGGGGGATCTGTATTAATAACGCGCCGAAACGGCTCTAGCACATCGTTAAAAAGCGACACGTCGCTTTCTTTAGCCATAATTATCAATATTAACTCATCAAGCTAATTAAATATATTAACTTCGAAAGAAAGACTAATGTTTTTAGTTTTTATAAAAACGCAGACACGAAAATAAATAAAACCAATGATTAGAATTTTAAAGTTGCATCTAGTAGACGGAAGTTGAAGTTTCTTTAATCTTCTTAATATTTGTCAGTTGTCAACTGATCAGACTTCTCGCTGATCACAAACTATGACAATAGTTGCAGTAATTATCGTTATTAAAATTTTCACCATTGATGAGAAAAATATCCCCCCCTAAGTAGAAGAGGGAATAAAGTTGGTAGAAACGGATTATTAGGAAGTTCGTATTCAGAAATAAATAAGTAAATCACGATGTCATGAAATTGATTAAATATTATGGAGGCTAATGAAAAAAAAGTTTAGTTAAGATGCCCTATCAGTATTGTGTTCAACTAGAAAGCCGGAAACTTAATTTCCATGAAAATGACTGTTTGAAAATTTTCTCCCTCAGATAACGCCAAAATTTGATAATTAAACTATGCTAATTGTCAAAGTGTGTTAGATATCTGTGGCCTTCGAGCTGCGGCTTGCAGTTGCGCTGATACTTGGAAATGTGATGAGAAGCGAGATGCGCTTGCGCTGCTTTGATTTCAAATTCTATTTTAGTTACTTTAATATTGTAAGATTTAATTCCTGTTTGAATGAAACTGCACTTAATTTATATACAGTAAACACAGTGAAGGTTTATTTAAAAAAAGAAAGAAAACATGTAATTATTCTTTAACAAAATAAGATGAAATTTACTAAATAGGATGGCAGATAATAAAATGAGGAGCAATAAAAATGTAAAAAATTTAAATCAAAACGAAAATTACTGTGTCTTTAATGTTATTAGTGTTTTTATATCACTTGTTACAATACTTGCTGATTGGACCACAGGTAGTATTAATGAAATAGATGATCATTTAGGTATACTAACTTAATTATTTTTAATACATATTCTTAAAATGTTTTAGATATTCTTGTCTTTATTGAATACTGTAAGGATGGCTACATGGATTGGGCTCTCATCACTATAATTTTCATTATTACACCCAACATTTTATGTAATATATTTTCCTTAAGATGGTATGTGATTGATAAGAAGCTAAGTGTTCATCATTGGATAACACATGGATTTTTAGCAGGATTATTAGAAAGGTATCATTTTAGCAGTATTAATGAAAATACCTATATTTTGTTCCTAATTGTAATATTCAATAACAAAGCTATTCATTGTTGTGTATAATGATAACAAAATAATTGGGATCTTTTCAAGCTCTTATTATACTATGTGTATTACTTTATCTTCCAATCCCAATATGGCATATTACAATAATATGGTTTATATTCATTTTTGGCCAACCATGCATTTGGCCTCCTCTGGATAAAGCTACTAGATGATAATGAAGCCCTAAATACTAAGCCACATATATGGAGCAACTACAATTTACAGCATAGTTTTTCTTCGTTATAGTAATTTACTCCAATTGTAATCAATATTTTAATTATGTTTCAGATACACAGTATTTTTGTATGAAGTATTTTCATGCAAAAATTTTGAACTGTTAAAGTCCCAAAAGCTCCTAATCCAAAGAAATGATTTAAGCCTACTTCATTTCTTGTATGTATTTACTGGAACCATACCACAAATAATTCTACAGACTCATGGAATAGTTGTATTAAATGAAAATTATTATACAAAAGGTAATCTTCAGATTTTTTTATAATTTCCTTAAACTTGATCATTACTTACTTTAATGTACCTATGTACATAGTATAAAACATTTGTTTCTCCAGCTTACTGTTAATTCTTAAAAATTGTTTTATAATATTTAAGATACACTTAATGTATAACTCATTAGATAAATCTTACATTCAGAATGGTTGTTAGTTAACCGCATATGTTCATTTTGATGAAATTAATGACCAAAATTAAGCTGCAACTACTAAAAAGTATTGTTTAAGTTAGTTTAAGTAAGTTAGTTCAAACTCAAAATATCTTTTAATCTTAATTTCAAGTACACTTATGAATGACAATTTTTTTTTTAAATTAATTGTAAATTTCAGTTAACACAATATTTATAAAACTTGTTGAATCACACAAGATGACACTGTCTACAGTAAAAGATTCTGTAGTTTTGAGATAATGTGGCGACATACAGTATCTTGTAAATTCGGACTACACTAAAATTTTACATATGTAAATCTTTTTTTTTCAGTATTTTCGCTAACTGCCTCAATTGCATCACTTAGTTGGGCTTGTGTTACATACATATACAGTACAATGTGGAACTCTTCAGATCAAATTAATTGGTTATCACTATTTCTAAAACTTTTGTGGTACTTTGGTACTCTTATTGGAAGAATATCGGCACTTTTTTTGTTCAGCATCATATTTGGAGTTTGGACGTTAATTCCTTTGGGTATGATTTTTTAAATTAAATTGGCAATCACTCATTCACAAGGTTTACACATAACACTTTTAGATGTAATATCGAGCTAGTGAGAGCCCTCCTTCACGACTCAAAAGCATTTTTTAAATTTAAATAAATTAGCAAATTTCCTTTCATTGATATATTTTATTGAATTTTTTTGGAATATTACAAAGACGACGATGAAATGTTAACTTCATTTAACGCCTAGTGTTACGATCCTCTGGACCGGTGGAGCGATACCAGTAGACCTCTGCTGACAGCCGACTGGCCTTACCCCCTATATCACCTATAGAACCAGACTGAGCCTTCTAATAAGCGAGCTAGTTCTGGATATATATCGTTGCTCCACTGTTTTTTTTTATTTATCCCTTCATCTAGGTATGTTATGTTTCCATACTAAATTCATATCTGCAATACACGGAACGCTCGACAAGTTCCTGAACGGTCGTAGTAGACCCATCATACATGGACTGATACAAGCAGTTGCCTGCGCGCCACTCCCCCCGCTCCCCGCTGAATACCCTTCCTCTCGGCAGGCAACCTAGACTTACTAATTCATCAAATAAAATCACGGACAATCTAAAATAACAAACTTTTCAACGTTTTCAAGTAGTACAAGGTGCAGTGTTTCTTCATTTGAATCCATCTTGTAAATGAACTCGCATCAGTATTATTTTGCGGTCGAACACGACTGCAACATGCAGTCGTAGACGACTGCAACATTCGGTCCGTCCATGGCCAGCGTAATAGTGTATCAGTGCGTCAAGAAAAAAAGATTACTATTTGATTTATTATTATATATATTTTATTATTATTATCATAGATTAGAAGAATTACTTCGTCTCTCATCATCATTTATCATTATAATGTTTGAAGAAGAAACTCTTGTTTTAGGCTTACACTGGTCTGCAATGACCTTTTGGATAATAACTCAAAAAACAACATTCTGCCCAAACAAATTCGAAGAGACACTATACAATGCTGTAATGGGCTTTGTCTATTGTTTCTGTTTTATTAATATAAAGGAAGGTAAAACACGATATCGTTTACTGCTTTTTTATACGCTCATGGTTACTCAGAATATTGGAAGTGTGCTACTCTATATGCTGCTAAGTGAAAAGCAAAGATATCCTTGGTCCATTGCATCTACGAGCTTAGTAGTTGTAGGAACTGTAACAGGTAAAAAGGCTTCATTATATTTCAAAAATTAACACGTTATAAAAAATCTAAGCATAAACGTTACGTAACTTATAGTCAACGAATTAGAAAAAAATATATGGAAAGCGCTACGTGTAGAAGCTCAACCTCTGACTTTTTATTCTTTAGAATTCTGACAGCCATCATTTTTTGACATGTAAGAGATGGCGAACCTTTTTGGCACATTTTCAATTTCAATACGAGTCGGAACGTCTGACTCTATACTTACATTGTATTTGTTAGTGAATGTATCAATTTTAGTAAGTGTGGTGCTCCAAATTAAAAATCGTTTAGCGGCGAGTGATACTTACGTCCCTTTTCATCACAAACAGTAAAAACGCACAAGTTAACATTTTATTTTATTAAAAAGGTTTACTAAACCTGGAATTAGGAGGCAATGATGCCAGCTAAAGAATAAAATTAATTAAAGTTAATTCGATATATTGTTCGCGATATTGAAATATTATTTTTGTATAAGGTCACTTGTAAATAATTTAGATTTACCTTTTTGTAAACCCATCGAAATACGTAGCAATATAATTTTTACAGCTCTCAAATGGGTAAAATTTTTCGGTGGCGAACTTTTATAGTAGCAACACTTATGAAATGTCAGAATTCTAGGGAATGAAAAGTACGAGTATTTGACAAAGCTATTGTTAAGTTCACTGTAGCCTTATTGGATTTATTCATTATACAAAAAACGAGATAGAGGCGTTTTGTCTTGAGCGTAACACTCATTTATGAGGTCGTAGGTTCGCAGTCCAGCTGAGTATTAATGGGCTTTCTATGTGCGCATTATACTCGCAAGTACGGTGAAGGAAAACTTCGTGAGAAAACCAAAATACCGCATAACCAAATTTAAACGGTGGTGGAACAGAAGGCTGATCACTTTCTATTAGGATATGTGAGGCCAAAGATTTCAATAAAATATATATAAAATACAAACAAGCAGTTCAGACATTAAAATGTAGATGAAATCGGGTTTTCTTGAACTGCGACGTAGGTTTTCATGGAGATGTTGATATGTTTATTACTTATATTTATATGGAAAGTCCCTATGAGGTACAAGCCGTCGGAAATATCTGCGAACCTCGCTGGAATGCGCTTCCCCGCACCCCGCCCCGTTTTCGCCTATCCAGTACCGTTGCCAACGCAATCGCCGACGCACGTGTATTATTCTTGCTTTCGTAATCGCATTTTAGTGTTTATTGTTTCTCTGTTTGGTGAAATATTACATAAACTACCTATTTAGTGCTGTATGTAAGATGGGTAGGACTACATAAAACTCAATAAAAATAAGTACACAAATAAAATATTTTTTATTTTTACATCTTCAATTTTTTTGCTATCTCTCCAGTTTGTATGACGTCATTAAGCCAGGTTCGCAGATATTTCCGACGACTTGTAGGAAAATGTTGTTGGCATGTTCTAAAAACGTAGGCTCAGTAAAGAATCATCAGGCGAAAAGAACCTCGCGGGGCCAGCTTATAAAATACAAAATTATTTCTATTCCTAAAATTTAATTGATAATCATTTGCAGGTATAGCTGCAATGGTGATATATTACAGATATTATCATTCGAAAGGTCCGATTCCATGGCGATACATTCATGAAGATCTCGAATTAAATAATAAAGTCGTCAATGACACCAAAATTTCGAATGAAACAAAAGGCCTTAATAATTTAAGATCGTTCAAAAATTCTAATATTACTAAGGAAGCAAACGTGGAGACGGAAAATAGGTAATTATTTTTTTTAATATTTCAGAACTACGCTAGAATTTGGTCTCTTCCACCGTCCACTCCCTAAAGTTAAAGCCTTACTTTTTTCCTTCCACCAACAAGTCCCTTACTTGATTACTCTAGATTTTATATATATATATATAGAATAATACAAGTAGGTAGCGGTCATGTCGCAACATAGGCAATCCTATTCCAAAAGGCTCCCATCAGTAACATTAATAATTTTTTGTTGAAGTTGTATTTCTAACGCGTTAGGATGAGAGTAATTTTTTCTTTTTTTTAGTGTCATTTTTTCTACAAATGTCTACGTTTTTAATAAATTTTATCTTGTTACACCAAAGAAGTATAACTTCTAACGCGTGTACATAACTACACACATGTTTATTTTTTATTTACAAAGAGCGTACCGATTCTTAAAAGGCCGGCAGCGCGCTTGCGAACCTCCTGGCAGTGCGTGTGTCCGGTGTCACTTAACATTAGGTGAGCCTCTTGCTCGTCTGCCTCCTGTAATAAAAAAAAATATATTTCTATTCTAACAATTCTAAAAAAGCTATGACTGCTGATAGCAGGAGACAAGACTTTAAATATTTATAACTTTTGTAGAAATGATTCAAACACTACACTCCCAGTTCAACAGACGGAAAATGAAAACGCTGATAAAAAGTTCCTTTTGGATCACTGGATAGCAAGAGCAGGATCTCCAACTTTCACTTCAGCTCCAGTAGGGAACATTAGTATGGATGTCTCAAGTATTGAATTATACACGGTAGAAAATACCCCACAGACTATCATTCCTAAACGCGACAGTCTTATAATAAAACCCAAAAAGAAAATTTGTTCGCCCACCGAGCTTACTCTTAAGCTTTCCTCCATAGACAATATAGAAAGCTCAATCGACGAAATAACGTCTAATGCACTCATCCAAAAACGTCGTGGAATTTGCTCTTCTGACGAACTAAGAGATGATTATAATAATCTTGGAACATCTATGGTTCAAGAGTTTTCCAAGGCAAAAACTGATCGAAGTTCCGAGTTAAGTCACGACACAGATGGTTCTAATAAGAAAACCTCATCAGATTCCATAGATATGGATCTAGATCTGAGCTTCAGTGATATAAACAGCTCCGATATTAACACATTTAATGAGAATATCGTCCAAAAACTGTGTTTGAGCGCTTTAAAAAACATCAAAGTCGGAAACCAAGATGCAGATATAGAGAACATTCAACGAATAGCGTTGGATATTCTAAAAGAAATGTATACGAAGAAAGATCGAAAGAAAAATGGTATCACCGGTCTCTTTCATGTTAAACGTGATCTTGATACACCGACAGAAATTCTATCAGTTCATGATTATGAAAATATTTGTGCTGTTAATATAGCAAGAGAAGCTTGGGGACTGCGTTCGTGGAACGGGTACTGTGATATTGAAAATTGGATGCACGACGGCAGCGTTGTAAGAGATAGAAGTAGAGATTTCACTTCAGAAAGTTCAGAGATTAGCAGCTGTCTTTCCCAAGAACTAAAAAATGCCATTTTGTCGGCGCCTCCATTTCCAAGAAAACCGCATACTTATTCCAACGTATTTGTTAAGGTCGACAGAAATCCTGACGATTATGCGAACACTATAATGTGTCAGACTGACGATATTGTTAAGTCGTATATAATAGATAATTGTAAGGATCCTAATCATCTGGAACCAATAATAGAGGAATTAGATGATTTAGGCGATATTGACCCGTCTATCAAAAAGCGCTTGAATTCGGAAAGTTCTCTCGTAGCGACAATAGATGAAATAAGAAAGGCAACAGTGACGAATTCGCCTAGGAACTTATATCATAGAAGAGAGCATACATGGGAATCTCCACAGTTCAATTTTAATCATAGTGAAAGTACTCTTCAAAAGGCTCTCTGGAAAGAGCCGTCCAAATTCGACGCTTGTAATATACTGGAATCTTTAACAGAAAAAGAGTTGGCATTAGACACTTGTCCCGTAGTTAGGTTAGACACACAGGCAAAAGAGGTAAGCCTCTCGGATAGTTCATACCTTAATAACTCCAGTTATAGCAATAATACTCCAAGAAGAAAATCAAGTTATTCCCAAAGAAGTCATACAAACCAAGATCATGATATATCTAGCAAAAATATTGATCTTCTTTGGCAATTGGTTTCCGAGAATACTTCACCTACGTACAACAATGAAACATTTTCGCTTAGCACGAAAACTCCTTCGTTGCAATCGTTAATTCAAAACGATTCAAATGCCGTTAACACATCTTTGCCTAAAAGTAACATTAAGAGGAGTTCAAGAAATAAGCCCAGAAGGAAATTTTCAATTCTACGAGAGAAGTTTGAACCTAAAATTCATTCGGACGAAGAAAACTTGTGCCGCTCCGATAACAGTTTATCGAAGCTCAACGTCAACACGGACATAAGTCAAATAGAGACTAATATTGATTGTTTCCAAAAACCTTTGGACTGCCTGGCTTCATCAGCTGAAGAATTGCATGCTGCAACAAAACAAATGAAGGATAAACGTTCAATTTTTATGAAGCAAGTATTAAGTCCGCCAAAATTTAATACAAAATTACGCCACAAAATGTAGATTTATTGATAGCCGATGCCTGTATAGGAAAGATACTTCATGAGAACCAGTGAAATATATTTGGTTTAGTATCCATGGCTGTGTCGGCCTAGTGCCTTCAGCGTGCGTCTCGCATCCCTGGGGTAGATTAAATAGATCCCCGGATGCACCAATGGACCTTCTGTCTATATTTGCATTTAACATTCACTCGAACGATGAAGAAAAGCATCGTGACGAAAACGTCTTGCCTTAGAACCAAAAAGTCGTTGGTGTTCAGGTACAGGAGACTAATCACCTACTTGCCTAATAATATTGATTAACAAATGATCATGAAACAGATACAGAAATCTGAGGCCAAAACTTAAAAAGATTTAGTCGCAACTTATTTGATTTCATCTAAATCGGGCTTTCGCACTTTTATAAGTCTGTTTCGGTAATAAATTTATAGGCAGCTTAGTGAGATTATGAATGCTTAAATAATTTCCTCTGAAGCAAACTACGGAGGTTTGTATATTGAATACAGTGGTAAGGTTCCTAGTACTTCCATCATATTAAGAAAAATAAAAATCTTAAGTCATTTTGAACTCGGATCTCAGCATAAATTTAGTCAATGTATAAGTTTAGGCGCCGTTACCTCGAATGTAATTAAGTAATCATTGATTTTTTAGAAGCTAGTTGTCTTGCCTTTTAGCTGTTAATATCAATAGTTTTGTTAAGTATTATACAGATTTTTACACTGAAATGTGTCGAATGTTTTATGTTCCATATAATTTAGGTTTTCGTATACTTATATTTGATAAGCCCATTCCAACGTGGTTGTGAATTTTTGTAAGTATTTAAATACATATTAAGTTTTGTACCGGTGCTAATTCAATTTGTAGACAGATCTTACAAGTTTACATTGATTGAAAGTTCACACCGACACTTTTGAATGATTTAGTAGGGACCCACGAAAAGTTCTATATTAGGCTTTGGCTAACGTTTAAGTATATTAACAAATAGGACGAGGTAAGATTTTGAGTCGATACTTGACGTATAGTATGTAAGCGCTCAGTATTTCAAATCAAACTATTTTACTTCTGAGACTAATACTGACTTAATTCGGGTTGAAATTCAACAACGAGATTTAACTCGACCTATGACTCCGAAATGTCAAATTTTGACGTGTGTAAGTCCAACACAGCGGTATCATTCTTAAATTTTGTCGTCCTAAAGTTATAAATCTAGTTGGACTCTTAGCTGAAGTACTCGTTTGTCTCTTTTTGTCAAATTGTACATACGTAGTGATGAAAAGAGACACGTGCTTTAGTTTAGTAGCAAACGCCTAAGTTTCGGCTTCAAAATCTTACCCTTATTTCTCAGAGGTATTTTTGTAAGTTTGCATCGAATGTAGAAGCACATTCCATATTTAAACGTGATGAAAATCGCTTCTGAATCATGGAAAATCAGCCTTCCAGTAAATTTATATAAATTGATTCCTTCTTTAGAATATATATTTAAGTAGACCCTAAGGTATATTGCAAATCTGCTTATTACATAATTGAGAAATGACTTACGCAATGAATATCATATTACCTACTAGGTATAAATATTTCGTAAACTGTGATGTAAGTGCCTTTATTTTTATATCATGTTCTTCCGCCAGTATTGTCTTTGTAATAAATTTTTATTATTTTTATATACTTTTTTGGTTTTATTATTTTAAATTAGGTTCATCAATTTAAAGATAATTGTGTTTAATATCTATATTATCTAGGCATTTGTTTTACTAAATAAATTTGATATCTACCTAATTTCTGCCTTACATAAAAATGTTTCAATCTACATGTAAATCTTTATGCAATCCTTTTCTTAATTCTAGAATTTATTAGATTGACCATTTTGCTTTTTATTTTGTACTTTTACCATTTATACCTGACATGTCAATAAGATGACAGATCATATAAGATGCATAACTAATAAAAACATAAACTCTAAAGATAAGTTTTACTAAAATACGGTATAAAATGTAAACTCAAACATCCTAATCTTATATGTTGTATGAATTGAAAATATCATTACATTTTAACAACACAGAAACGAAACGAAATGAAAAATGCCGAGTAATGCAAAATATTATTAATAGAGTTGTGTCATATGTTTATTAGATTTTAAATAAAAGGAGCATTTCATCAAAATCATATATTAATGCAAAAATACCTATGGCTTAGGGTAAAGAATAAAAATAGTTGCTAATATGTTATAGAAAAATATAAACTTATCTAAAATTTTAAATGCTTTTACAATTTTGGCACTCTTCTTATTTATCACATACAATTTCCAATATTGTTCTTATAACACACCACAATATAAAAATACATATAAATTGTATAGTATTAAAAAATATGTAAATTAAATCAAATAAATTATGGCTAAGCCATGTTAGCTGCCTTAGTTTACAAAATGGCAATGAATGACAATCATCAATTTTCCTTACTCTAAGTAATTTTTACCTACAATAGTCTGGTTGTCTGATTGTACATATTAAAAATTTATAAATCAGTTGTCATAACGTTAGTTAGAAGCCGGATTCTGTGAGCATTACATGCTTTGCATAAAATATGACCATCTAAAGGGTAGCAACCCCTGCCTTCAGCTTCCGAAGATAACCGAAGACCACAATCTTCACAATTGTAACAGACAACATGAAAATTTCGATCTAGTGCCACAACACGAACAGTTTCTTCTTCACCTTTGTCAGGCATAATTGGTTGCTCGCACACACAACAACGAGGAGCAAATTTCTTATGAAAATCTTCAATGCAATGAATTTGATTCATAGCATCCACAGTAAATGGTATACCATCAAGTCTTTTCTGACAAACCACACAGGTGAAGCAAGTAGGATGATATGGTTTTCCAGTTGCTCTAAGTATCCTGTCCAATATAGGCTCATCACAAACAGAACACTTCTCTAATGTTTGATAATAATCAGTTTCACAAAAAGGTTGACCTTCAACTGCATAAAATGGCTTTCCCTGCAAATTAGTATTGCAGCGTCCACAACAGAAACATTCCACATGGTACATATTACCCATAGCTTTACAACCTGAACTTTCCCCAACAACCTTCTGATTGCATTTAATGCATGTTCCAAATACATCCAAATCTTGGCTGTCAGAAATGGATTGGACGAGAAGATCAGTTAAAGCATCAACTTCTTCCTCCTTTGGAAGGGGCGATTTTCCTCCACCTACATACTTGAAGTTTGATTCATTTACTAATTGCTGGCTTGACCCAACTACTGGCTTGCTACTTAATGTACTTATTGGCTCATACAATGACTCATAGGTGGAAGCTTGAGATGCATTATACTCAGGATACTCATTTTGATAAATATGAGGATATTGCCTATCTTGATTAAAATTGATGTTAGCTGTTGCTCTTACCAATTCACTATAATTAGAACTGACTGGTGATGGAGGGGGCAAATATTCCTCATTGTGATTAGGATCAAATCTTTTAGGTGGAGTTAAATGAACAGGTGGGGGTGGTGGAGGTGGGGGAGGATTTGAATGCTGATATAGTGGTGTATTACTATAAGTTGGATTGTAAATGTTTGAGGGCAAAGGAACATTATTTTTAAATGAAACATTAGGTAATGTAAGCGGTGTTAGATTAGCATAATCTGTATGTGGCATGTGAATACTGCTGGTATGTCGCATTACGTTATATGATGGCGGCGGCGGCGGTGGTGGTGGCAGAGGAACATTGCTGTTCAAAGAAGGAATCTTTAAGGAGAACGATGGCTCACAATAACTATTGACCGAGGCACTGTGAGGAACTTGAGGTTGACCCTTTTTCTTTGGAGGCACAGCTGGTGGCACTTTCTTTATACGTCCAGAATGCAATTCCTTATTCATCTGTAATTCGGCTAATTGTTTCTCTAATGCTTCCATATTGTCCAATCGCGACATTTTTAAATTTGCACAATAAGGGTTGAATCACTAACTACTTTTTCTATATAGCAGTGTTCATCAATCTGATATCATTATAGATTATTTGTTGTAACGATATATGTGGACTAAATACCACTTTACTGATATTCTTCTTGAATAAAATATGACGATTGACGCATTACTTGCCAATTATGAAGAATTCATTTCTATTTTTATTTTATATAAATTATAACTTTGTTTGCTCACCAGTCACCACCAATGACCAGTGGCACTCACCAAGTCACCAGAGATAGAAGTTATTTTTTTTTTTTCTTCAATTTATCCCTAGTGGGAAAGGCAAAGGACTTTAGTCCATACAGCCAAGTCTTATTTCCAGAAGTTATAAATTCCTAAAACTTATGACAATTGACTATTTATCTTTTTTTTTAATAACCTTATGGTCTGGTAACGAGACCTTTAGGCTTTAAGCCAAGTCTTATTTTTGGTCACTAATTCACATATTGTGATTATAACGTTCCACTTGTTATCTTAAATCTTTCCCACGGTATTTTTAACATATTTATATAATGCACTATAACACTTTTTATTCTTAGCAAATCACACAACTGGCGGCGGGAGGGATGACTAACTTCCATAATTTCACTTGCCAATAGTAGTCTATTAAAAGTAAATATTTGGTTTTGGCATTTATAAAAAGATATAATTCATATCTGCGATCTCGTTATTACAGAAAGAGAAAACATTGTTATCTATAATATTAAGTTTAGCGAGGTGCGCGGGTGCAGTGTTGTGACCAAATCGCAATCTGTTGATTGTGGTAATGAACTCACGACTAGCTGTATCCAACTCATCTTATCAGGGAGTATTTATCTAGTGAACACACCACAAAGTATATAATTTGTATATATTAATAATCAAACATTAATAACTTTCAAGGATCACTTATTCATATAAATTAATTGAAATTATAAACGAAAAAAATATGTCTAATATATATTTGAGGTAAAAGTGTGGACTATGGATTGTAGATAAACGTTGAAACTTGAGTGAGAGGCAGGCTTAGAATCAGTATGGTCAACGCAGGCGATTTATCGCCATTTAGGGCCACTCAAGACTAGAATCGGCGATGAAAAGATTTCAATGCTATTAGGCTACTTCAGGGACATGTCATGAATCGCTAATGAGGTACATTTAATAAAAATCATAGTCACACTGAAATCTGAACGAGATATAAAAAATGATGACTACACTATTTGCGGTAGGTATATTTCGGGACGAGGAATACCCAGATTTTGTCTTAGAAATTATGAAACCCAATTTGGGAGGTAGTGCAGTGCAATATACCTATATTGCTGTTAGTGAGTACTGCAATTGTCTATACTCTCTCTTTAGTCGGCAGCTCATTTCTGACGGTCGTGGTCAGCAACGAAACATTTAGCGCGGACTATCTGCTTCCACCGGTTTCTGTCCAGCGCTTCTCTTATAACATTGTATAGCTTTGAAGACGATGAGTCTTTCACTTGATCGGTCCATCTGGTTGGTGAACGGCCACGTGATCTTTTGCCTTGTCTATACTACTATTACCTTAATATAAGTTAATAATTTTTAGAGTGATGGAGACGGTGAAGACCAAATTAAGGAACAGAATGCAACTACCCATGCTGATCGCTATTCTTGGAATTCAATATAGCAACAACAAATATGAATGTCACAAGTGTTTGCTGTAACAGCTTACAACCAACTTCCAATTTACATGCTGGCAGAAAAATTTACGCTGTCTCCAACATCAACAGTGTGAGTGAACCTTGCGCCAGTGCCAAGCACCCGACACAAATAACTATGATGGAGAAAGTCTTGTGGCACCCACAATTGTTGCTGGCAAATTAAACAGAATATTTTTAAAGTAGAAATTATGAATTAATGTTAAAATAAAATAAACACTAAAATTTTATTTTATTTTTCAGATTTTTAGGCTACGGATTCTGAAATTCGGCTACATTAGGCTACTTTTGCTGTGAAAAGTGGCGATATCAGTTCATGTGTCGTTGGCAACACTGCAATTATATTTAAATAATTTAATACGGTAGATTCGGGTAGAGTCAAGAGTGTAGAGTGTAGACCATTTACTATTTACCTAATACCTGCATAGATCATAAACACAGATTTTTTAAATATCGTTGTTTAAACTGATCTTAGTATTTATTCGTTATTAATATATGGTCATTAGTATATATTTGGTATTTATCTATTAATTAAATATTTTGTGCAGTTGAAATGGAGCAAAACCTTCTACCTAACGATTATTTTACAAGTTACGAAGATTTAGAGGTTAGATATTCTCATCATAATATTCATTTAGTATAAAATACTAATTACACGCTTTTAAGGAATACAATTCCGTTCAGGGATAATAATCCCTGAGTGGAATTGTGTACTAACAACTACCGTTTTCAATATAAAATCCCTTTAAATTAACGGATTTACTCCCTATGGCTTAATAGTTAACGCTCATGGAACGACTCAGGGTTTCACCGCAAACATTCATCGTTATTAAACACATTATATATGCATTCACAATTTTAAAACAAACATTCCATTATTAGATTCACAGATTAATGTTGGAAGATGACCCACGGACATCTACATACCACAAAATCATACTTAAAAATAAGGCCTATTTCAAGGATAAAGTAGTCATGGATATAGGATGTGGAACTGGCATCTTGTCTGTATTCTGCGCTCAAGCTGGTGCAAAAAAAGTATATGCAGTTGAAGCTAGTAATTTGGCTTACTTAGCAAGAGAAATTGTAAAAGAAAATAATTTAGATGAAATTATTGAGGTATTTTCTATTTTATATCTTTATTAATGGTTATACACAATTTGTGGCTTACTTACAATTATTCTCTTCGTGTACAGTTTTATAAAAATCTATATGGTAGTTGTTGGCTAGACAGAAAATAAGCATTTAACTTCACACACCTTAAGTTTTACTGTTATAATATGCTGTTTTTTTGGGCTTGCTTGTAATTGAATTGCATTATCATATTTTTATTCTACTAAGGTAATTCATTGTAAAGTTGAAGATGTAGTATTACCAGATAACATTAAGGTAGATGCTATAGTATCCGACTGGATGGGTTTCTATTTACTTCATGAAGGAATGCTTGATTCTGTGGTAGTAGCCAGGGACAAGTTTCTGAAAGAAGATGGGGAAATGTTTCCACAAAATGCTGTTATTTATGCAGCACCATGTAGGTGAGACCAAACTTTGATCTACTATTAAAATATATTTTTATAGATATTTGAAGTATGTAATTGTCACAATCTTTTTTAGTTTCTAAAATATTTGATGACATACTCAAATATAAAAATCATACTTCAAGCATAAATGCTTAAAATATGATCTTGCATTTAGGCATTTTGAATTCATTGCTAACAATTTTTATTAAACTCATACTTAATGTATAAATGCTTACTTAAAAAATATATTTATTAGTGTACCATCATTATATGAAAAATGGGACAATTTTTATGGGGTGTCCATGACATCATTTTCAAAGAAATTGCGATCAGATAAAAGCCACAAACCAGAAGTCATGCATATTAAACGTGAAGACTTATTAGGAGAGGAAGTTGCTCTGAATTGGATAAACTTAAGAGATTGCACTGTTGAGGAATTGAACTCTTATTCGGTGCAGCATGTTGTAGGTGTGTAATTTATTATTTATAGGTACTTAATAATAATACAAAAATCAATTTAAATTTTCCAGAAAAGTGCAAGCAAGTTGAATTTATTTTATTTGAATTAGTCTTTCATAATCAAAATTTTACAAAATATTAAACCACTGTAAAATATTAACAAAATGTCTAAATTCCTTTGATTAAGTATACATTTTTTAATTAAAAGTATTTATACAGTAGCCATCTGGTTCATGATTATGGAACTTGAAATCAGATTATTGTTTGGTATAGATCAGAGTTCCCCAAACTTTTTGGTATCGTAAACCCCTTGCCATGTTTTCTCTGTAGGGTAGACCCCCTACTTACCTGATATTGATTACCTGTAAAATTCTAACTGTAGTGAAGTTTAGTGTTAAAAGATCAAAATGTATTGTGACCACAAAGCGAATACTAACATCCTACAACTTACACAATTTTATAAACATATATAATAGATTTTTTACTTCATAGATACTTTTATAAATAATGAATATGTTGAGATTATAAGGTAGTATGATGTACGTAAATAGGTACTATCAGTGTATGTGTTGAGATCCACTATCATGGACCCCCATATTTATTTAATGGAATAAATTTTTTTTTCGCTGACGTAGACCCCTTGTGGGTTGTCATATACCCCTAGGGGTCGATATAGACCACTTTGGAAATCCCTGGTATAGACACTAGTCATATTTGTTAATAAAGATGTAATTATTGTATCATTTATGAAATCTTTAATTGCAGGAGCAAATAAAAAAGGCCGCTATCAAGGACTATGTATTTGGTTTGAATGTATATTTCCTGAACTGACAACTGAACAACTGATAATCCTAAATACAGGACCAGCGGGTGAACCAACACATTGGAAACAAACTGTTATATTATTGCCTGAAGAGCAAATAGTTGAAGAAAAAGAACCAATTGCCTTTAAATTAGATATCAATAGGGATGGAGAGAATTCTAGAAGGTACATTTAAATAATATTGATATTAATCTGAAAAAAAATTGCATGTTATAAAAGCTAGACTGGCTTTATACAAAAAACTACAGAATGGATTTTTTATATGGTTTCACAGTGGTAGGGATATAATTATTGGTGCATAGATGTTATTCAAACAGTCATCCAGAGTTGTTAGGGTCATCATGCGAAATTAATTTTATAAGTTATATTGCAGATACAATCTACAGTTAAGTCTATTAGACCCTGAGGAAATTGAACATCCAATGCCGTGTACATGTGATATGACAAAATGCCTACTTGTCAATGCGGTGATGAAGCAGCAAGTGGAACATGCTGCACAAAATAAATCTGTACTAGAAGAGGAACCTATTGATGATGAATAAAGTTTGTTTAAAATAAATAAATAGATTAATAAATATGTGTTTGATTGACTTTGACCAGATATTTTGTTTAGGAAGACAATATTATAACGAAAATCAAAAACAATAAAAACCAAAAGAATTATTTAAAATATTTTTTCTTAACACCGTCTATAATATTTTATCGCCCATTTGCTTTTTATTTAATAATACCCAGTTTCTCCGAGACCTATCTTCCTTTATCCTTTTATTAATCAAGGTGGAAATGCGTTTGCGCATGTCCGCAATAAAAGCTACAGGCAGGTATGTGTATCTCCACTTCAAAACCGCGTAAACTGTGTACGTGCCACGTGGTAATACTTTCCATTTATCCAAAGAGATTTTATCCTGCAGTCTGTAGCATTTGTCTACTATTTTCTATTTGCCTGAAACTTTACCTTCCTATTCATAAGAACTGAAAGGATTAAACAATATCGTTGATTCTACCTTTGCGCCTACGTCAAAGTAGTAAAAGAGCATTTCGAGTACAAATTAGCTTAATATGAGAATTATTTTAAAAGCATAAATAAAGAATAATATTTCTATAAGAAAGCTATCAAAAGAGTATTTGGTCCGTCCGTACTTTTTATTATAAGTTATTTTAACGTATAGGTAGAGATAATTACAGATACACAAAAATACTTATATCGCTTGGCACTGAATCGATGTTTTAATATAGATTGTAAAGATGCTGTGCAATTCTTTACTCGAGATTATTATTTACTGGAAACAGCAAAAATATATGTTTAAATATATTAAGAAAAATAAATGGTATGTTACTTTGATACTATGTACTTTTTTCTTATTATAAAAAAATAGGTGGCAACCCTATGAGTGAGTTACTAAATAGGAGGCAAATAAAAGGTTGAGATTCACGTTATATTTTTTAATATCGAAGCATATTTGTAACAGATTGAGTGAGCTGGGCTTCAGCACTGAGCCATCGGTTATAGTCTAACCGCATTAACAACCTAGCTAAGTATACACCACAGGGCTTTTCACGCAAAGATACCAGAAGTTGCATCAATTGTTTCACAAGTTTGTTAAACCTGAAAAGTAAAATTATAAACAATGTGTTGCATTAATATTAAGGGATGTAAGCCTCAAAAAAAAATGGAATCACGGAGCATTCAAGTATTACTTAATGTAATTTCTGTGGACTTTTGGAGGCCAGTGTTGGCCTAGTGGCTACACCAATTTACTTTCTGTTTATGTGTGCATTTCACATGGGCTAGAACGGTGAAGGAAAATAAAATGGAAGAGTGTAGTGACAATAATAATGTAATTTTGACTTAAGGAATTTACTTTTAAAAGAAACGTTTTTTATGTCATAAGTTTCATCTTTTTATTTCTGCCAAATAATGGCTCTATCGTAATGGCCTAAGCCTTAGCCAGCCAGTTTATTATATGTTATCAAATGCCACGGCTGCATATCTTGCAGGCCGTTAGTAAAACGGCTAATTAAGCTAGTTGGCTGCGACATACAGACCGGAGCGGTAACGCAAATTCGGCTCTGTATATCGAGAGCACAACGTAAATTGCTTTTTCTTATGAATATGTTACTATTATGGTTTAATTTTATTATTCTGTAAGTTAAATAAATTAAAAAAAAAACGCGTTTAAAAAGAAAAAAACAATATTTATTTTGGTAACTCAGAGTTAAGATTAACGTTAGCCTATAATTGCGTATTAAAATTTTAAATTAACTGGACCTAATTAGAAACTAATGTTTAATTAATTTACCTTTCCGAATATCCTCGTATATAATAATCTTCATCATCAGCATCTGTGGTTACCTCGCTGAGATTGCAAAAAGAGTGGCCAAGCCGTAATAACTCAACTATATTATTTAAAACCGGGTTATTAATACTATCCAATGTGTTAGGGCCCTCAGTGTCTTCGGCCTGTAAGGGAAACTGCGTTTAAGGATCATCTCTCCCAAACTAACAATATTTTATACTTGAAAATATATTTCAACGATTTTTTACAACCAAGTGTTAATAATAAAAAAAAATTTAAACCCCAATATAAAAAAAATGCAATTCTTACGTGGTAGAAGTGAAACCTTGAAAAATTTAGTTTCAACATAAGAAGACAATTGTAATTTCAATTGGTAAGTTAGTAAGTAATATCAATTATTTATTTTGATAGAAACTATAATTATTAAAATAAGATTTATAATTTATAGATTTTTTGAAAGAAATGAAAACGGGACAGTAAAAAAGAGACAGACACAGAAATGCATAAGATTTAACGTGGGACAAAATGAGATAGGAAGCATTATATATTAACGAACGTTGGTTTTAAGTTAAGAATAAGATAAAAAAAGAAATAAGTGCAATATATCTCAAAAGCAGCCCCTAACTAATAATTAGCAGACATTTGATTTATTTTATTTGATCTGATGTTGTGTGAAATCTTAACGAAATGCCAATTTCTTAATCTCAATAACCTCACACCAGAAAAAATTTAATCAAATACTTTAAATCAATATATAATTGCGTGTTATTTCCACGAGAATGTAAGAGCGTGCTTCTATTTCACTATTTCTACTGCTGATAGTGGACAAATCTTTTTTTTTTTATTATTATTAATTAACAATTAATTACTTAAAATGTCATGTGGATCATGGTGCAATGGTTGCAGCTTTTTACAAGCATTGTGTAAAACAAAAAACTTGGCGATTTAACAGAGTGGTGCAGAGTTTATTGCCAGAATGTCTCATCCGTTCTACACCCTTGATTTGAGAACTGGCAGTAACTATAAAATGAGAAGCTAAATGTGTATTTCTTTTTGACGTCCATAAGTGTACATTGTGTTACCTAAGTGAATAAATGATTTTGAATTTACTAAAGATCAAGCAGCAACAAAACGTGGGCGTGAATCTAAACGGAAACGATAACTGGAATAGAATTCGTGTAGTTAACATGTACAGGAAATTTATTGGTTCGAGCTGGCAAAACCTGACATCGTATTGAGACATAACAATACTCAAAGAAACTATGATAGGTACAAATCAAGTGTCCTGCAAAAAAATAACACTTGTAGGGGTAAGAATTTTTTTTGATGAATGATTTTCAGTAATGCTGCCC
Source organism: Pieris rapae (assembly GCF_905147795.1). NCBI lineage: Eukaryota > Metazoa > Arthropoda > Insecta > Lepidoptera > Pieridae > Pieris > Pieris rapae. The sequence continues at coordinate 2,471,657 of NC_059511.1, read as the reverse complement.
ATAGACACTGACATTTTCACAGGGCTGGCAGTGCGTTGCCTTTTAAACAATCCTACGCTCTATTTTTGAAGGACCCTAAGTCGAATTGGTTTGGAAAAAGCTGCCTTAGAAAATGCTCAGATGTGGAACGACGGAAAGGTGAAACAGGTAGAATTCTTACCGTAACAGTCAAAAAAGACTGGCTCAATATATCGGCCAGGAAATTCGCGTGCGCCTTCTTAAGCTTCTCGAAATCGTTGGTCTTGCTGACAGCATCCATTAAACGTGAGAAATTCGTCTCCAAGACATCGGCTTGGAGATAATGTTGTAGGTTATCCATTAAAAACATTAGTTTGTTATGAAGCTGACAGGAACTGAATCTAAAATCAGTTATTTGACTGTGTGCTTTGTTTGAAAATTTTGATACAAATCAGTAGTTAATAATTAAATTATATAAAGACTTACCGAGTCGAATTTTTGTACGTCTTCCATAGAGCGTGTAGATCGTGCTGCGTTTTCTTTATGCGCAAGAGTAGCCGGAACATGTCATTGTAGCGTGCTAGTACTTCCGGTGCGAACAACAAGTGTAAAGGCCACTTGAAATCGTATTTTAATATTATTGATGACCAACCGTCCGCCACTGTATAAAAAATTGTGACGCTTGTTAAAAACAGTCTCCTCCAAAATATATATGTACAGTACCTGGCCATTTATGAATCGCATCGTGCTTTAGAAAGAGATACTCGGCTTCAGCTTCGTATAGTGCCGTCTCTGTCACCCTTGTAGAACCCTAATAGATACCGGACTATTGTGACAGAGATGACGCTCTACAAAGCGAGTATCTCTTTCTAAAGCACTATGATTACTACGACTTATAAATGGCCAGGTACTGTATATATTTTTATGAAAGTATACATCAATAGTTATTTAATAATAAAAACATCATACTTTATGTTCTTATTTATACAATAAAAATTAGTTCCCGAAAAACGTGTTTTTTTTGCAATCGCCTAAATAAAAAAAAATGCCAACATATAATTGGCAGAGATTAAATCGCCAATTCCTACCAAGAATTGTTAACTGTTAAATGAAACTCAATATATGAAATACGAATACGAGGTTTAAGAACCAGCTGCCCACCGAAGTATTTCCTAATAATTTTCGAGCCGGCAACGCACTTGCGAGCATTGCATCGCGGCATTGTGTGTCTATGGGCGACGATATCACTTAACATTGATGAGCCCCCTGTTCTATATATTAAAAAAATGAAAACTATTATACAAAAAAAATTTCATTCGACCTCACAATGTCATAGGAATTAAAATTAATATTTTTTTAAATACCTGAGCTGCTGTCTTCCTGGAGCGACAAGTTTTCAGATGTATTAGGCTTGACATAGGGCAATTCAAAGCTGAACTTTTCAATATCAGCACTGTTGCTTAGGAATACTGATCTGGCAGCCAATTGAAATGCTTGGTTCATATCTAAAAACAGTATGTATTAATATATTACCCGTCAAAACCATAGAATTAAAGAACTGGCAATAATCTCCCCGTAGCATTTTTAAATCGCCAAAGATGTTTTTTTACAAAATGTTTGAAACCATATGGGCTATTTGACAAAATTTTAAAAAGCAATATTCATAATTTCAAGAAGCCGCCAAATCACTTCTCTGGCAACATGGCGTCGAAACGGTTTCTATCATCAATTTAATTAATTATTATTAATTATTATTTTGGAATTACACAAATTTCTATCCATTCCGTCGGTCCCTGTCTATCAGTTTCAAAAGCTACGTCTGTTTTATCTATACTTTTAATAATATATAATAGCATAAATAATAATATAAATAGATTTTTGATACATTTTAACATGTTAGCGAAAGGTTGTTTTAACTGAAGTTTTTTTTTTAAACAATTTTTTTTAATTGTGTAAGAAACAATATATTACCTCTCGTAGATGTCCTGGTAGTGGGTTTGTCCAATAAACGAGAAGTCAAACGAAGTAGTTCCAAAAAGAGTTCCCCTCGACCCAAGAGGTAGAAGTCTTTCATCAGATGCAACTCGTGAAGGAGTTGAGCTTCTTCCACTGCGACTATCCATAAATGCTGGAATATTTATTGAATTTTATTTGGTTTAACTAAACCACACAGAGTATGGGACAGGCAAATTTTTACGTCTGTAAACTGATCTGGCATAATTAAAAAAATGTAATCTAACAATATGCATTCTTTTAATCATATATTTTGTGTCATAATAATATTAGCCCGAGATTTGACAATAGATATTTCATAGGTTATCATTATTATCTACTATAGTTCTTTAGTAATATGACTTTGAAAAAAATTACTGTCAACTAAAAAAGTGCCATGCTTTCAATTGGAATTTACCTTAGTCAATGAGGATCTCAAATCAATATAACTTCCTCATAACTCTAAATTAAATAAATAGATACCTATAAATAAATGTCACACTCGTTTTCTGTAGAATATATATTTTGAAATATGTACCCTAAAAGAATACTTTTTAAAGTAACATTGTAGTCATAGACAACAACTATAAACTCACCTTAGTAACACATTCTTTTATGTCTCTCACAACAGACTTCAAATGACACACTTCAAACTCATCAGGATTTTTAAGCTTTTGCAATTTTTCATGAAATTCCGCTTCTTTTTCTTCCCAAATTGTAAGCCTGAGATATGACATTCTATAATATAACATTATAAACAAAATATACCCAATGAAAAATAGGATAAATTGTTTGTTATAGAAAAAAACTTTTAATTAAGTAAAAGAAATTTTATTTTTTTTTTTGATTTTTACATTTTTATTATGCTAAATTTGAATAGTTTTCAAGTACTAAAATTACCCATACAGTAAAAAATTTATATAATAAGAGTAAAGTTTGGTGGTGGTTGTTTGAGAAATGTTCATAAAAGAGAAACTGTTTGTTTGAAGGTTTATAACATAAACCTTTTTGGAATGACAAAAATCTTAAACATGTGTATTATTTATGGGGTATTTAAGTGTCAGATGAATGTTAACATTTGTACTTCTAATTATTAACAAAAATATAAATAAATGTAACTTAACTTATGTTAGATTACATAACTCCGGTAATATAAAGATTATTTTGGATTAAGTTGATTTTAGTTAGGCAGATTGTGTTCTATATCTTATTTTATTTGGTATTTGTAGTATAAATAGAATGTATATCTTTTGTTTGAATCAATTGATAGTTTTGTAAAATAAACATACCTTCTTGATTCAATGTTAATCTTCTGTAAGGGTATCAAAGCTTTGCTCATAGAAAACACATTATTCTTCTTTACTTTTTTCGGATCAAAGCCAAATAGTATAACCGTTTTTCCCACAAACAATATCTCTTGTGCCAAAGACAATGGTATAAAATATGGTATCATTGTTGAGTTTAAATTATAACCACAATCCAGAGGTGTTTGCTGTAGCTGTAAGGATTTCAATATAAGTCTGCAATTCTTATTTAATTTTGGAGACTGTAACAGGACACAGAATATAAACAAAAAACAAAATAAACAGTACTATTTGAATAAATCTTTTACTCCAATGTTAAACCATTTAATCTTACTATTTTAATACTTAGGTAGTGCATAGAAATGTGTAGCAATTATATCTTTATCAAAAGATATTTCACATATTTATTATATGTTTCAATACATAATTTTTACAAAAATACAAAATTTTACTACTTCACATCCCTTCTACATACAATACAAGACAAACCTCCCTATTTTCAATTATTCTGTCTAATACAAACTATTTACATAAGTCAGTCATGTATATGATCAGATATATATTTAATGTACCCATAAAAATAATATAAAAAGATATTGTTATTGTTATTCTTCCTTTTTATTAAAAATATATAATAGTGATCAATGCATCTTGGAATTTATTATAAACTAGCTGACCTGGCAAACGTCGTCTTGCCAAACTACTACCTTTAACTCAGCGCCATCTGTTAGAATTGTATCAAATAATAAACAAATGTTAATGTTATCGTAATTTTAGTAAGGATGCCTATTTTTTTGAAAATGAAATATAGCCTATGTCACTCAGGAATGATGTAGCTTTCCAACAGTGAAAGAATTTTTCAAATCTGCCAAGTAGTTTCGGAGCCTATTCAATTCATACAAACAAACAAACAAAAAATCAAACCTTTCCTCTTTATAATATTATAGTATAGATATATGTACATGTAAATGTTATTTTAATGTTAATGTATTTTTTTTGGATATTGTTTAATGAGCTGTAGGAGTACTGATAAGCAAATAAATAAATAATTAAAAAAAAAGCATGATGGAGAGTAGTGATAGTGACAAAACATTTATTATTTTTGTCTGTATATATATGTATAGATAAAGGGGAATTTTGTAACTGAATGCAAGATGTAAAAAATAAATACATAATAATAATAAAAGTTATATCTTACTGTTGATACCAGTGACTTCTCACATGTAATTGTAATTGTGTTTGATTGATATGATGAAAAAGTGTCTGTTGAGTCATTCTTATTTATACTATTAATGAAAAATTCTTCATAGGGATCTCTAAGCTCTCCATATAATAACCAAGTGCATAGTTGATTCATAAACACAGCATTGATATTTGAAAATATTCTGAAAGAATTGATTTCAATATATTTTTAACACTTTGGTAACAAAAAAAAATTAAACAATTAAAAGAATATGTGAAAATGTACCATAGCAATTGAAATTCACATGATAAGGTGTGGTGTAACTTACTTTACAATAGCTTCATGTACCATTTCATTACCACTCAAAATATATTGATGCAAGAGGCTTAAAATCTGACAACCAACAAGTCTTCTTTCCTTTAACGTTGCAATAATTCTGTTTAAGGTATTAAATAGGCCTTGATATTTCTCAACATAGCTATATACAAACGCTAATGTGTAGTTTTTATTACCAATAACAAGATTTTCTACATCTTTTAGAGTTTCTTTATAAGATTGTAGAACTTCTGATATTCCCTCACTTAATGCTTGTCCATATAAACCAAACATTCTGTGTCCAGATGCTGAAAAGTGGTTTAAGTTTTAACTTAAGATTATTACAAAGATTAGAACGAAAAAGAAAGATAGAACGAGAAAGAAATTGAAAAGATTAGAACTTGAAGGCACAATAACTTTAAGTTCTTACAAATAGCATACCACTGTTAATAGGGCCAGCAAACAAATGAGACTTTAAATATTCTACCTTAAAAATATTGGGTTTAAAATATAACTAATATTACCTTCATGAGCTTTTCTTGACAAATATCCAGTTCCAATTACGAAATTTTGGATCTTATGGTGACTATATGCAATTTTAGATATTTGTTTGTAAATGACTGCATCTCCTTCATTAGCGTAAGTAAGTGGTTCTTGCTAAAAGAAAAGTATCGAAAGACATTTAAGATTTACACTATTGCAGCTGCAAGATTTTTTGAAGTTTTTTAAGAACTTTACAATTTTACATACTATGTAAACAATAAGATAAAATCTAACCTGGACTCCTTCCGATGTTTGGACACAATCCCAAAGAATTAATAGAGCATCATGTATCATTTTTATTCAATTATTTCAAATGGATTATTAGAATGAACAAATACTAATCAAATTTAAATAAATATTATTTTTGTAATAATGCACATTTTTAACCAAAAACAAGAGCTTATTTATTGTTGTTTGTGTTTTACAAAATTCAAATTCTTGAATATTGGGTACAGCTGTCAGCTGATTGACTGATTCTGTCAGTAACTATTTAATAGTGTGAAGTGTCACCTTATCTGATAGATATTATAGTTCACACTTCAGTCTTCACAGATTGTGTATATCAAAGAAGATACATACAAAGAAGATATATACACGTTGAATCGCAAACCATTTGTTTTTAGTCAGTTATAAAGTATGTATAATATAAGTTTTCTTTATAAAATAAAAATAATTTTCTTCGTTTTTCACTAAATAGAGTAGATTTTTATGTTACGCTACAAGAAAAGGCACTGGTGTATTAAATTAAAATTTAAAATTTACAAAGGGAATGAATTTGTTACGAAAAAATATAGAGAAGGCTATATTTTATATTTTTTTAGGCTAAATATTATTATATTATTAATAATTGTGCAGTATTATACTCTTGCTAAATTCTTTAAAATTTATTATACCTAATGCTTTTTTTTTAATTCGCATTAGCGTCGCTCTTTGTAGCTGGTTACTAGTCAATAGTAATTTCAAAAATTTGGTAATGTTATTTATTTTTAGCAATGTTCTTTCATTACCTAAACTCTCGATCTAAAACGTCTGTTAAAATAATAACGGGAAGAAGGCCTAACGAAGAAGAAGATACATATAGAAAATGGGAAAAGTATGAGTTGTACATAGCAAGTGAAACTTCAATGTGGTCTTAATAATATTTATTAAGTAATAACAATATATTTTAACAAATTATTTGTGCAGCGGGCGGGAGTTTGCGTGTATGTCAGAGGATATCTGTTCACTATCTTCTTTGGACATTCATAAGTCGAGCGGGCCGGATAGTATCCGCCCAATTGTGCTTCCGAGTTGGCTCTAATTTTGTGTGTAGAATTATATGCGATCGAATTACGATTAGCACCTTAACATTTAGTACCATATTCTTGTGATAAACAATTATTATTATTATTAAAAAAAAATGAAAATTATCTATTTTAAAATGGCAGCATTGTAATGTTGCCGTTATGTACGGATGTCACTTTTTTTTTATTTATATTTAATCGAAAAAAATATTTACTCCGCTTCTTTGGAGGTTAGTTTGTTGGGTTTTAAAATAAAATCACAATCATCACTAGACCATTTTATTAAATTAGAAAAATCATGACATAAATATGTGCGTTCATTAGTCGTTCACGTGATTAAAAAAAATAGCTGCTCATAAAGAAATATATAAAAAAAAATGGTACGGCATCTCATGGACATTAATTAAGTACAATAAAATATATTGATGTGAAAAAATAAATGAATAAAATCAGCTGCCTATAAAACCGTATAACGCTAAAAAAATCAATAAATGCAAAACTCCTAAATTAGTAAACGGTTGAAAAAAATACATCCAAAGAAATGTTATCTCATAGCTCATTTCGTTAATATATCCCTATAGTTACAATTTGTTAACCTTACAGCTATGGTAATTAGACAAGTACAAAATGATATTTTACTCTTAAAAATATATATTCGTAACTTAAACTAGGGTCAGTTGTATAATTCACGACTACAATAAAGTGTCTCATTCAAACAGTATTAAAAATCGATGCATATATCATTCAAAATTAACTCGTAGTATATCCGTTTCCCTAGAAGCACTTCAAATTAAATACAGTGCGTAACACTATACCAATACATTCCTCTATTCTAAAATTCACAAACACACAATTTCAGTGTTGGAAGAACTATGCTAAATGCTAAAACGTTACGATATGTCGTATTTAAAATTCATGCACACAATGGCACATTTAGCCAACATCATAAAAGTGTAAAATAGCATCGCCATAATTTGTGTTCTAAATTTAAAATTCATCTACTAATCAACCACCTCACTCATAACAATCTAATTGCACCGATGTCACTGAAGTACATCTGTCTCTTTTCAACATCTCTGGACAGAAAGAGACGAAAAGTACTTTAGTCAAAAGGGCAATAAGACTGGATTTGTATTTTACGAATGTAGGTAAGTCTTTAATTACGCAGTAAATACAACGCCAAATTTACGAAATTCGTACTCTTGTGCACAATTACATTACGAGGTTATCCAACATTTTCTCGAAATAAAATGCAAATTTCGGTAAATGCCGATCGAAGCAATAAATAAAATCGAGCTGCAATGTCGACTAGGTTTCTTACAAAAAAAATTTGGGGCGTTTATAGGTTTTAAGGGGGCACGTACGGGGGCGGTTTTCTGTACGTGGGGGTCGCTTTGGGCCTCGGGGGCGTTCTGGAAGCTGCGAAGGGCGGGGGCGGTCTGTAGGGCGCGTCCTCTCCCGACCTATAGTCTGGGGCGGGCGGGAGTAAGGGCGGTTTCTCTTCGCGCATGATGACGGGACTCTTGTCGACGGGCTCGGTGTCAGTTCTCTCTTCCAACTCGTCTTGGAAGATGACTGGTATACCCTTTGACCGGAACGCTTGGCGCTCTTCTTCGTCGCCAACGCTCATTTTTCCTACAAAATATATACAAAGACCTGAGTTATTAAGATGATATAAGAGTCGTAAATACAACTGCATAGGCCTATATACACTACTCTAGGCATTTCTAGAGATCACTTTTAAAAGGCATGATTTTTAATAGAAAGTCTAGGACTTTAGGAGTTCTGATTGGTATTTGGTATATACATGTATATTTATTTCTGCTTAAAATGTTTTTTGAATAGTATTCGTATAAGTTTAAAAAAGGTTATTTTAACACTAGCCAATAAGAAAGCGTGAATTTGTGGCATTATTATGTTAATTAAATTAAAATGTGCACCAATAACATATTTGTGCATTACATAGAATTTGTCACCTTTTTCTTGTCAAGAATTGGCATGACCTGATTGGAATTTTGTTTATTATTAAATTTTATCACACGAATTGTAAAATTGATTTTGTGTCTAACAAAATAACTTTGTTCATATACGTAAACAAGTGCTTATGTGTAAAATTAATTCTAATTTAACATTTACTACAGATTAAGAACGTAGAGCGGGCAAGTAAAACTGGTAAGAAACTTTCCGTATTTAATAAAAAAAATCGTACTTCAAAATCTTGAAAAAAAAATCAGAAATTTTGGATAAAACAATTAAAGATTCTTTTGGTCATTAATTAATAGTTAAAAGTCTTATAAAGTATATCATTAAACCAATATTAAAGCGCAAAAATTTAGTTCTTCCCAAATCATCATCTGTATTATAATATATCTTACCGGTTCTCCGCCGTCGGTATAAGACACAGGCGATGATTCCCGCCAACAAAATCATACACACAATAACCACAGCCGGTATCACGAACGTCACCAAATAATCTGAGTACTCTGGACTTGCGTTCTGAGTTTTGCTATTCGCATTTCCGATGGGAGTCGACGGCTTAATTATCTTCGTACTCTGCTCCGCACAAAGACCCAAAGGTATGAGCCGTATGGACATCACTTTAAGGTCCTTATCGAAGATCTGATCCACCTTCTCTTTGAGGTTGCCCCCCATGGCCCCCCTTTCGTCAACGATTATAGAGTTGCGTAGTTCTTCAATTTCCCGTTTGGGACACCTGTCCATTGGTAGGCTTGTGTTGTACCTGTAAATTTACATAAAGATTTAGCCTCTATCAAAATAACTCAGTTTTATCATAGTCTAACATAGAATCTGCTGTGTTTTTGATTAAATTAATGAAAAATTAATAAATGTATAAAAAGTTAGTATATTAAGCATTTGCCGCATTTACCTGTACTTAATGTTTGTATAGTTTAAGTCACAAAAATTAAAAAAAAGTAAATAAATCGCCCGAAATAATAATATCAAGCTTCAATGTTCATTTAAATTAATAAAACATCACTATAGAAACTGGGGATTATAAAAGGATATTAAAACTCTTGTGGAATAAAACTAATACCGGTTCTATAAAAAGGCTTAGTATTTTTCTGATTATCATGTTGGTATGTCATTAAATTAAAAAAAAACCAATTGAATCTTGTCTTGTTTGTTTGTCTTATGAAATATTTTTTCATTTTTAAATTAGTTATTACGATAGGCAACTTTTTTTCTTAAAAATTCTGGGAAATAAAAATTCTTACCATATAATAGTTGGAGGATTATCAGTAATGCTTTGAATTCTGATGTTCTCCGTCTCCTTCTGGTCAAACAAAGCGCCCAACTTCTCGACGATCTTTCTCTTATTTGCAGCCGTTTGCATCAGATTGGGTGAAGGATCCATTGTCATCTGGAACTCTACCGTGGGTCGAATCGTTGGCGCCTTCGCTACTTCTACTATGAGGCTGTCGTATGCGCTCTTCTTACTCGAATCTTCTGCGATCTAGAAAGAGAATGAGACTCGTTTGTATAATCGAACTGTTGACGTCACAACTTCTAATGTATTGATGAACATCTGCACAAGAAGCATGACTCATTGTACGCTTGAGCTACATCTCTCTTCCACTCGATTGACGTATACGTCCGAGGATTCTCCTTTCTCCTACTCCTTCTTCTTCTCAATGTTTGTTATGCCGTTGTCACATTAAACGTCCGTACACCAACGTAAAGAGAGTTAAAAAATCATTCAGGAAAATACAACTTTTGAATCTACGAATTTTTATCAGATTTCTACATTTGCTTAGTGCATTTAACAAGTAGGTGATGAGCATTCTATAACAAGGAAATGACTATTGGTGCACAGCCGTGATTAAAAGGATCTCAGGATTGAGTCTTGAGAGATTGAGGATCTCAAGTCAATACACTTACACTGCTTCTTATTTATCTTATACATAAATTTAACATTATTATCATAATTAGATGTTTTAATTACAGTAAGTAATTAATATGTAATATGGGCGGGTAGCAAAGACTCTTACGCAATTAATTTGACTTACCAGTTGGTAATGAACACTGCCCTGGTCGTTGGCGGAGGGGAGTCCATAGAACTCTTGGTTGTTGGCATCGAACTGCAACCAGTTGCTTGATGGGATTTCAGAACGGTCGCTGAATCGTAGAGATAAATGCAAGTTGCGGGTACCACCGTCTTCTGGGTCGAAGAATGTGTCCTGAAAACAATATTTTTCAATATTACCACTGCATTATTAATTGTTCAATAATATGGGTATAATTACCATGTTGCTACATAGTACTAATTTTATAGAAAAAACAAAAGAACACTTGACATTGACAGTTTAGTTTAGGATTGACAGATGTCTCTATGTACTATTTTACTTTTGTTTTTGTTTCGACCCATAAGTGCGAGTGAGACAGACGGATAAAAAAGATTTATCACCCGAAGCCTCAGTTCATAATACGTCGACTTTAGTATAATCAACTTAGTGACTCACCTCAGGCACCTTGTAAACCAGAAGATGTCCCACAGTGGCCGTGAGATGGTCCACCTGGTTCCTGGTGACGGGTGGATAGGTGTCGGGAGCCTTCGTGGCCGGAGCCACGGCACACCTGCCCAACCCACGCCAACCCACGGCACTCACTTTCAGCTCGGGAGACATCGCTCGAGCTAGACCCGCTGATGGGGATCCGGGTTCGCTCTCAGATTCTAATATCTGAAAGTCATTAGATGAATTTTCTAAAATCGGATATACCTAAATGGTGAAGTTTTATAATAAATTATAATTAAAATTAAATAAACTTTCAAATATAGATTTTACACATTTTAGGTTAGTAAATTAAATAATTTATAGATATTGGGTGACCACGGGTAAGCCTAGCCATTTACAAAAACTTGTTTATGTGATCATGATTGTAGTAAATGGAGGTAGTTTATTCACACAAACTTACGAAGAATAAAACTCTTTATACCAATATCTTTTAAAAACCACTTGCGGCACTTCCGAATATGTTTCATGATAATTTGTCAATATAAGAGTGGTTAGCTGTGCCGTCGACAATTTGAGTCTAAGGCAAGCCTTTTCTTCATGATATTTTCCTTCACCGTTTGAGCGAATGTTAAAAGCGCACATAGAAAGAAAGTCCATTGGTACACAGCCGGGGATCGAACTTACGACCTCGGCTAACACTGCTTTTGTTATATTAGCTATCTCTATATTTCTTTAATTCTAGTATTCTATGAATCTCCAATGTAGTAAAAGTTTACAGGATATTAATTAAAAAAAAAATTATATCTACCTTCATAAGCCGATTGATATCATCCATGGGACAGGCAGTATCCTTCGGGAGCGTGTCATTAGTCCACACAAACTCGCACAAATCCCCAACGAGAGTAGCGTTCAACACCGTCAGGTGATCCATATCTGTATCTCTGAAGAGGTTCACAATTCCTTCCAAAGCCCGGATTTGCCAGTCAATGGTGTTCGTGTAGGGTTTCATCAATTTGAACTGCATGGTGAAGTGGTGATTGATAGTTCTAGCGCTTTTGTGTTGTTGCACGGTGATATCGAGTGGTCCCCGTGCAAGGAGACCGTCGCTATCACGCGCTTCTACTATGAAATTCCAGCGGGATACGTGCGCTTCAAGCGGCCTGAAATTACACAGGAATTCCTATACGATGCGATATATTGTTACAAAGACGTTTTGACTACACTAGAACGACAAGGACGGAGCAATACGAGAAAGAGAGGGATAGTACCTCGTTCTAGAGTACTGCAATCGCTACTCAATAGCAATCCTGCAATGTTTGCTATAAGCGACAGGCGAGCGATTTTAGTCGACCCAATGTCGACTAAAAGGTAGGTTATGACTTGAAGAACGTTAAAACTGCAGCATAATGGATACATATCTGGTTATATCGAAAATAAAATTGTTGTTTCTGACAGAGGAAACTAGATTGGAAAGTAGCGCAACCAAATTAAGTAGAGGTTAATATTTACAGTGGAGACTTAGCGATAAGTATGCCACCCGTATAAACGAATTCGATTTAGACATACAGGAGTAAGAATTCCTGCTATATTGACTCTGAATCCTTACCCCATTGGGCTTATTAATAAAGTTTATTTATATAAAATACTCAAAAATTATCATAATTATCCAGGGGTGAGAAAAATAGACAAAACATGCAGAACATGCACCTGTTAGAATAAAATTGAATAGTTCACATTTAGTATGCTATCGTAAAATACGTACGGTATACGTATACGCAAAGGGTATTTTAAATTCTATTTACTTTGAATGAAATTAAGGTTATTTACAGAAAATCTGTCTTATTTACTTACAATCCGTAAACCTCTCTCTCGCTAGGAATGAACTGAATCCAGGAGTTTTGGCTAAGCGGCACATTTTCAGCCTCGTACATCGTAAATGTCAGATTGCTGCCTTCTTCTGGATCCGTGAACAGATCTGCTGGTATGATGTATCTGAAATATGTATAATCATATTAAATCTTACATACATAAGAATCTTTTACAAGTCTAGATTGCAATAATTATAGCTTTTTTATGTCAAATCTATGCTGACAAATGACAAGTTTCAAAATTGACATCAGATATTTAAGCAGGTTTGGGAGTAGTAAAAAAAAGGCCACAATTTCGGAATCTCGGTACTTTACAAAAATAAACTCATCTCATAACCATCACAAGCCTACCTGAAAGCCTTTCCAGCAGTGATGGCCAGTTTCTTCATATGATGTTTGAGTGTCGGCGGTTGGTTGATGGGCATTGCAAACGTAACTGTTTCTGTGGTGCGTCCTATTATCGTACTAGTCCTCTCAGATGATGTCATTGTCTCCTGGTACATTCATACAAATATTGATCAAGTCTTGTATGTGATTAGCGTGGATTGGTTGGTTCTTGACGCACACTTTGACTAGCCCAACTTTTTAATCGACATAATTAAGCGCCATTAAAAACTTGGGCGCGAATTTTCCGTATTTTGTTATATAATATATCGTATAACCAACTCGTTTAGAAATTTTACAACATAAAAAAATTAAAATAAATAATACAAAGCTTCAATACGTTAAAAAAGTGTTTTTTAAATAAAATCATACTTATACTGTTTTAGAAAATTTGAAAAATTTTGGTATATGTATATATATAATTTATAAAGTGTTACAAATATTACACTATGTGCTTTCTTTCAAAGATACGTTTTGTACAGAAAGTCAACCCAATCTAAAATAGGTTACAACAATGAAATTTTTAATTTTGATAGACCAAAGCCAATTCATTCCCAGACCAAAAAAAACAATATTTACAAACCTTGCTTTGAAATTATTTATTTTATATAATATGACTAAAGTGCGGTGTTAATCAAACCAGTGTATTAATTGAAAATGATTAATTAAACTATATGGAGTGCAGTAAGGTTAAGATATTTCAAAACTTAAGTTATAAATTTAATAAATATTACGTAATGACTCGATGATATGATATGACAATAATTTAACGGAAACAATACATTAGACAGACAATAATTTAGAAACCGCATAGTTATTCCTCTACTCAGTTCTAACATATTCATAATCATTATTTGTAGGAATCTTCAGAAAAATTCATCAAAAATTTGAAAATGAAAATACCCCAGTAGTGCTTATATAATATTTGAACGGCCCCTCATATTCTAGTCTTAGGCGCGGTTAAACCTAGATTTAGACTTAATTCCCAATTCATCATCGAAGTGCCTAAAACTATTTTAATTCTATTAGTCTCTTTCCGTCGTAAATTAGGAGAAAATATAATCAGCCTTTTACGGACATCGATTACAAAATTTTAGTAAACTAAACTCTTTATGAACAATACGAGATCATCAACTCCTAAAATATCGAATATAAGTATTTATATACATATTGACGCGGCCCAATTTTTTGTCTATAGAAAAAATAAGTCAACATCGGTGCATGGTCATCGACCTGACCTTCGGAGTCGACGATGGCAGGCAATAGTAACAAACCTGTCTTGTTACTTCCTCTGTTGTACTTTCGGGGGTGGTCATAACAGTTGTCGGAGTTGTCAAGGTCACTGTTGGCAACTGTGTTGTCGGCGCCGCAGTCGTTGTTGTAGTTGTCGACGTCGTTGATGTCGTCGACGTCGTTGATGTTGTCGATGTCGTCGAACTTGGCGTCGGCTCTGTCTCCACTGGCATAGTTGAGGGGGTTTCGGAGGAAGACATCGGGGGTAGTTCGTTTGATGCGCGTATTATTACTGTTTGCTGAAAGTGCCATGCGGACGCTCACACGGGTGAAATGTATTGTCGACGGTTAGAAAATGCTTATTTTTATATATTTGGTTTACATATTTATATTACAAATATCTTTATTATTGATTGCACAATATTATAATTGTTATATAATTTTATAAGCATTGTCTTCCGTCAACAGATTAGTCGATGTATATACATATTAATCTACATTGTGAAGTTGTAAGGGCGTCCTTCTAACTACCCCTTGTTAAAAATCCACTCCCACGCAAGAATTAGTGTTCAAACAAAACGTGACTTAGAATAGAATTAATACATACTAGTTCTGCCTCCGTCGATGTGGTTACATCCTCTGGGACAATCAGTATAGGTGAATGATCATCGAGGTTCCTGTTCACTGGCGCTGGTTCCTTTGAGAAGTTGACACTGCTTGCCTCGGAAGCAGACTCCGAGTACGGAGTGATTTTGACCTTATGATCCTGTTGGAAAATATTGCATTAAGATACTTCGACATATTTCAACTTTTAACAAACACTACTCACTACACCCAACATTACTTAGCTTTTTAAACATATAAAAATCTATATACTACAATATCTAGGAATTGTCGAGGCTAAAATAATATCTAGCTAATACAAGAGAACACAAGGCATTCCTAAAAACCGTGCACCGTTCACGAGACGAGACATGCGACCAACCTCTGTTGTATACGCGTTAGCGAGTTCTTGGTAATCCTCTGTTAGCGCCCGCGTTGTGTCGGGTGGGGTAGCAGGAGTGGTAGTGGGGTTTTGGGGAGTTTCAGGGTTTAGAGAAGTTTGGGGTGTATAGGGCTCTGGGGTTTGCGTCTCCGGCGAGTCGAGCTCGTTCTGAAACGTGTCGGTGGTTGGCGCGAAGTCGGGCTGGCCATGGTGGTGGCGGTGTGGGTGCGGGGAAGTGGGGGGTTCCACCTGCCGCCGCGCGACGTTACGTTAGTGGCGTGACACGGGATTATCGGCCGTCACAGAAGAGAGAGAGTAATATTGCCAATACACTGCGAAGGTTCATTATACGCGATCAAAAATTAATATAATATTATAAATAGAAATGAGGCACTCTGATCTTTCAATATTAGATCTCTCTATTCCGTGGGCCGTCGGTAATGGTATACGTATAAGTTAGATATGAAAACCTTCTGGTGGAATCCATACGTAACACATATTGTTAAAGGAGTTTTATTATACTTAATATACACCGAGGCATTGAATACAATAGAAGCGTGAACAGGATTGTGAAAATAAGTTAAAGGCTTTTGTATTAAAGATCGGTGAATTTTTTTGGGTTGAATTCCAACGAACGATCCATTTTGTACGCGTTCTTTATAAGAATGTCGACATAACATTTATCACGTATACGTTAAAGTGTTGAACAATGTTTGTGGTTTGATTAATTGGTCAAGAACAGAACTCTGTATTAAAAACTCGTTCAAGTATATATTATTAATTTGTGTATATTTTTGAGACACCCACCCACTCCACACTTCTCCGAAGTTTCTGAACCATGAAAATAATCAATGAAAAACAGATTTATATCCGTTTTTCATCTATCTTCTGGCATCGGGACCCGTTACAGTCTGTTTATGGGCTAATTATAGACATGATGTAGAGTACTCTTAGTGAACTCATTTTGTCAAGTAAAGTGAATCCTGTACCTAATTCGTCACACACTTTTCTTATATATACATGAACGAGTTCGTTTTTAGTACACATCATCAAACAAAACCACACACAAAATTCACACAGACAGATTTATGCATGAATATGACGTGAAATGTTGCAACACAAATTATGGAACAGTCGGAACTTGAACAGAATGTATTAGCATTTATTTCAATATTGGATTATCCCCTTCACACTCTACTTGAACGAGACAAAAAATTAGGACCTATCGCTAATGACATAAAAAGAATCTGATAACTATTAACCATCAAATTGTAGATGCAATATTAGATAATTAAAACTACTTTAATATTAAATATAACTTGGGATTGGAATCACCCAATCCAGTGAGACGGGACTATTTATATATAGAGTATATATAATATTTTATTTTAATATTATATATTAAGTATTGTATTCCTCTGTCCAGTGAAACTAAATGCTACAGTTGCCCCTTAGAAGCAACTTCAAATAAATCGAAACACCAACGAAAAAACCCCAACAGTTTTAGTGAACAGTTTAATTTCAAATATGCATCTAATACATTATAATAGTCATTTTAATCTTGGATTATTATTAAAAGTATTTGATTTTTCAGTTTAAGCAAGGCTTTTAGTTTATTTATTTGGTCGAGATTGTTGGTAAAGTTCTAGGATTAATGTTCATTCTATAGAATTGTGCATTATTCGTGAATTGAGGGGAAAATCTCCCAGTTGGCAACACTGCCATATTTTTTTTTAATAATCTTGTTTTTATCTCTTTATATGTTTTTTTTTATTTTTTCACTGTGTGTTGGTACCTGTAATAGTCAGTTGCGATATTAATAATTAAAATTTCTTTTATTTTTTTTGTTTTGTAAATTAGATTCACACTCTTGCTTTCTCAACATCTTTTTGACGGTTTTCTTTGATTAGGATTTGAAATAGATCGCTTAGTAGCGACGAGGCCGCACCATTTTTTTTAAAATTGTTAATACTATTATTATAATTATTAAAAACCTGCGATGAGATATTCATTTCTGTTTTAATTTTTAATGTTTTATTTTTTCTATAGATTAAGTTTTATATACAACATTAGATATAAAGCATTTTGTATAGATATAAGACGCATTGTGTTCAAGTTCCTAATTGATAACGTAAAATAAAAAGCAATGATTGGGTACATGAAGTGACACGGGCAAATGTATAATGACTATTCATTCCATGCTATGGTCTAAACACATTAAGTGTGCATATGCATTCCATATTAGAGATCGCATAGCGCGCTTTGATTGTCAAATATGACGTTTTAAGGGCCTAAAAACTGCGGGAGGATATAATTTTTTGTGGATTGTGAATAAGGTTTCAGCTTAATTTATAATTATTTGACTTCCAGTTAGCCTTTTTTTAGGAAACATTATAATTACGTTGGACCAAATTAATAAGAAAATACGAATTTAATAGTCAAGCGATTTTTATGAGCTCTAAAAATTTATAAATTTGTATTGTCATTGTATTGTCAAAATGACATTGACATTTGCTATTGCCGACCATAGACGCCTTTGGATTTTAACCATAGACATTTTGTAAATTATTCAAATTGCTACAGTTAAAGAAAACGGTAGTTTTGCTCAATTCTCTGAGATACAAAATGAAACAAATAATACTTTTGGGAACTACTTTTTTCTAAAAATACACTAAATTCTCTTAAATAGTTTCGAAGCTTTTAATTCGTATAAAGGAATCTCAATGTATGAATTGTGCTATTTATGTGTGAAGCGAATGTGCCAGCTAATGTGAATGATATTTGACATAAACTTTTGATTCATAATTCACGATTTCAAGTACGTAATATAAATATAAAAATAATGTATTCCAGGCGAAATATCCTCTTATTAGTTAACTCTTAAACCTTAATCTTTATATTATTTATTTTGTGGGTATGATTTTTTAAAATGAGACGTTTAATTGTTAAATATTACGAATAAAATTCAAGTACTAACCAGATCAGGAACTGCTCCAATGTCAATAGGTGAATCGAAGTCATCGTCATCATCATCATAACCGCTGTAGTCCGCGGGATCTTCTTCGCCATCATAATTGTCGTAATCACCTGAACCATCCATTGGATCCGACTGAAAGTGTGGTATATGGTATGGGATAATGTCACTTCACATATTATGGTTTATCTCTTCCCTGAATGTATATTTTAGAACTGCCCTCATTGGTTTGCAAAAATATTAATATTTTTAAGTCAACATCTGTCAAAGTAGACATGGGGAGAAATTGTCTGTGCCAAAAAATTAATCTGGAATTGTATAGGAAATCCACCATTCAGAGATCTTCCTACTAATATCTTATTAGACTACTAATAATTCATAATTTCATTATTGATTTTGATCAATTTCTTCTATTTGTATTTGTACAAGATCTGCATATCAATGAAAATATTTATTTAGTAAAAATGTGGATTATATTATTTATTAATCTATTTCGGGTATGTCGTAGAAGAGAAAGATGAAGTCGTCACTGATAGATAGATAAATTGTTAAATGTAGTGATAGTTTAAACTATTTCTGTTTTTAGTATTACGATCGACGATCCTCTGGGAGCAAACTGTTTGGAATAAATACAGTTAAAACTTACAATATTATCATTGAAAATAAATGAGTTTTATCACTTGAATTAATTACCTGTCTTTTAAGCCTGGAGTTAGGCTTAACAGCAAGCAGCCTCCAGCCCAAAACTGGAAGCTGAAGTAATTGGTGAAGAGTGCCATCTCTTGACTGCTCCCGTAAACCCGCTACCAGCACCTTGTGTCTACTCCATAGTTTTTCTCCACATCCGACCTAAAATGGCATATTCTTAATTTAGATTGCTAGAAGCTGGCGCTAAACCCCTTTTTCAGGAACAATATCACGATAGCTGCAGATTTCTTTTTTTTCCATATTTTCTTCTTTTTAATCAAAGCCTGAAGGAGGTTGTGAATTATCTCTATCTTAAATACTTGACTCAATATATAGTCACTCAATCGAAATTATTAACATTAAAAAAAACCAGTAGCGCTACAACCCATTAGATCTTAGATACATAATTCTGCATCTATTTCGTAATCATATTTTTACGTGATGAGTCTTCTGTTCCTGATATACGCCGTCAACTTTTTGAGTCTCAGGCATCACGATGTTTTGTTCCACCGACCGAGCGAGTATTAAGCGCGCTCAAAGATAGATAGTCCATTAGAGCAGTCCCTAAGTTTGTCGGTTCGAAACAATTGGCGAACATTACCATGATATGGCCTTTAAAGCGAAACTGGTTACAAAATATTTTTTTTGTGCTCTTAATTACAATTCAGTTATAGTTTAATCATTACCACAAATATTATGCCGGCACAAATCAACAATACAACTTTTATAAACCAATAAATATATATATATAGGGTTTTGAATATAATAACTTACATTTAAATAAATGGCAGTGGTCGCTTCGCTGTGTCTTCGTTTCGTTGTTCCCGGACCGCTCAATATGACCGCGTGACCTTGTGTATGCTCCACTTTGTAGGGCTCCATCCAGAACTCATCCTGGAATGAATACAACATTTTTAGTACAAAAAATCGAGGGCAGACAGGCGCATACTAAAGATTTGAAATACTAATAATAATAATAAAAGCCTTAATTGTTGTATTTACATATTAGGTAGATAAAGGTGTGAAATACTAAAAAAATACACTAAGAATAAATACTAATAATTAATCAGCAAGCTGGTTGATTCGATTATTCAGCTTGTCCTTGGGCATAGGCCTCCTCTAAAGCCTTCCAATCTTCTCTGTTTCGAGCTTTACGCATCCAATGACGGCCAGATACTCTCCGAAAATCATCCTTCCATCTTTTCATTTGTCTTCCTCGTTTTCTTTTGTCATTGCAAGGAAGTCATTCCGTCACTTTCTTTCACTTTCTTTGTCTTTCTATATCTTCTCTCATAATGTGTCCTGTCCATTCCATTTCATTGATCTAATAACTAACTTTTAAACCAAAGCTGAATGTAGCCGATATTTTTGGGACCGGATTTGTTCACATTACTAGCTTACTCCTGCTTAATTCGGATATATTGTCGTTAGCCTGAATAAAGCCTCCTCAATAAATGTACATATTTTTTTTCAATTCAAACCAGCCAACAAACTCAACTTAATAATATAATATATAATGAAATACTACTGAAATTTCGGAGGTTTTATCTTCGCCAGGAATTTTAAAATCGAAATATGGGATTCGATAACATAAGCCCTTAGGCGTTGCTATTTAAGCCAAAATCAATAAAGCTGCAAGAAAAACTGGACAGTGCTTTGCTGTAAGCTTTTTTTATGTAACAGGAGGCCAACGGGCTGATCCTCCTGATCCTGATGTATGCAAAAAATTGTTACGCCATGGTTATTAACTATTTAATCACCTTCCTAGAAGTGGTGCTTTTATAGTGTGGGCGAGTAAGTATGTAGATTTTTGACACCAATTCTAAATAATTTAACTTACCTATTATTACAAAATAAAATTTATATGACATTTGCATGCCTATTTCTAATTTTATTTATTATATTATTATGCGGATTTTTATAATTAATGTATCTAATTGTACCACTATCTTAGCAAATAATGAATTTATATAATTTATTTAAAGAATAAGTACGCTCTTTCTTGAAGTCCTAAGTCGAATTGCTTCGGAAGGTGAATTATGACATAAAGGTATTTAATAATCTCTCTTCAAATACAACGTAATAAAAAGTAATGTATTCAATAAGTAATAAATTATCACGATCATAATGTTCACGTCAATGACAATCGAACGATAAAATTGCATCGTTAGATCGGTCATTGAACCGCTTCTGAGTTAATTTTTTTACCATTGCGCATACATAAGCACGCAAACACGCATATTAATTGGTTATATTAGTGTCACTGTCTTTCTCTTTAAGGGCGATAGAGATGACTAATCTTTAAATATCATTATTACAATCACGGAATGTACGCTTCCCTTCGAACTCAATGCCTAATAAAATTACGAAGCGTCGCGCCAGACAAATTGTATTAAATCGCAGCCATACATTACATTAGCGGAAACTGGTACAGATTAAATCGTTCCCTGGAATACTGGAAATATATATTTGAAAATGGAACGAATTGTTTTGTTATTAACTAACCTATATTGAGGTACGAAGAAGAAATTGTATACTAAACAGTCATTTCAATCGAAGTAGGTATATTTTTTATCCAATTTTATGAGTATAGAACCTAAGTTTGGTATAAGAAAACTTCTGATAGTATATGTATAGCTTCTCAGCGGAACTAATTAAAAATGCTCGGAGCGTATCGATTTGATGATCTATCAATAAGCCCTTTGAATATTCATCTTATGAGTATCTCGGCTCGTTATATATAACAAGTTCGTTGCTTCCCTACACCGATACAAACATTATATTCACGTTAGTTAAATCTTCAGTCTTCGAATCATTAAACTCGCATTAATATCGAACGGGTCGTAATTTCTACGAACCATAAATATTGAGACATAATAATCATTGTAATATTGAAAAATGCGTTAAAACGTAAAAAGTATTTTTTTAATACTGTGACATCATGGACTAATTTAAGTCTTAGTCTTACTAATTTTAGCAGCTAAACAGTGGTTAGTGGCATTTTTCATTTGTTATTTAGCTTTATTAGTACTAATTTACTAAACTTTAGCACATAAGCCAAGTAAATAATGTAATAAATTCGTGTAAAATAAAAAAAAAACTTTCTCGACTCTTTTGTCCTACAAACATAACTACATGTAAGAAACATTTTGGCCTTTTAGAACAAGATAGTTGACTGGTGCACTCGCAGTGAATTTCCCAAAATCAAAAGAAGATCAACGACAAGTTTCTAAACATCGTTTAAAAAAAAATCATACCCCGTCAAGCGCCATGAAGCTAGCTAATTCCATGAGCGCTCGTATTCTATGACGCGGCAGTATCTTGTGGAATGCCGTATCTATGAGTATAACTAGGACCAGTCTGCTTTCGTTGTTAATACACGTCCCATATCGAGACTGCGGCTTTTCTTCGGATTTCTTCACCTATAAGACAATTATTCATTATTTTAAGTTCAGTCAAACTCAAATTTAAAATTACTTTATTCATGTACAGAAACAATGTTATTGATTCTAAATTTACATTATCAAGAAAAACTGGCAAGAAACTCTCCGCCATTCTTTTTAATCGCTAAGTTTTAAGTCATATAAATTTTTTGAACTGGAGCCAATCAATCCCAAGGATTAGGATAATTTAAATATTAATTAAATTCATAAATCGTATTATTGATTAATTTACGTTTAACTTGAGAGCTTTGAATTAATTCAGTGATCATTCTTCAATTGCCCTAGGGTAAGTTGTAATAACAAATACAATATCCATACATTACTATATATTTGGAGGAGACTTGATAAAAGCAAGAATGCAAGATGTTATTTATACCTACAATAGAAAAATAAACATAATTTAACGTCCCTAATATCTGAAATAAAAGGCTTTCACGATTATAGTATTTCAATGAGTACTTACCTCAACGGTAAATGTATCCATGGCAGTCAAGCCATGTGTGCGCCCATGAGCAGTTACCCTAAAGTTGTGTGAGCCTATGTCCTGCCGCTGCGGGACCCCGCTGATCAAACCGTGTTTAGTGTCCACGGCTAGCCAACTGGGCAGGCGGCGGCCATCTTCACTTCGGACCTTTATTTAAAGTATATCAAAGAGTCTATATTATAAATAAACTGCAACCTTCAATACTAACTTAGGTGTGTAAGAATAAAAGTTAATGACCCGTGACCCAGCCAAACGTAACTATTGAATCAAGGTATTTTAACAATAAAAAAACTGGCTATGTCTAATACTCTTAATAATAAAATTAAAATGCACAGGCTGACACGGTCCAGTGTTAGCTTGTCTCGCTATCGGCCGCTTTCTAAAGTTGATCTATAATCTAATATCCAATCCAGATTTTCGCAAATTTAAAATGATAATTGTCAAAATTCAATCTGTCGAATCCAAGGCTATTAACAAAACGATCCATCGATCGGTTATTGAAAAGTATTTTATGTGAAATGGACTGTAATATGAATGTCTAATCATAAACATTGGATTAGGATTAAGTATAGAGCGGCCAGTATATAGTTTTACTCAAAAACTCGTGAGGCAGATAGCTTGCTTAAAGAAAAATGTATGAATATACATGGACAGCCACAAAAAGTAAGCGCTTCTGGAACCATATTTCAAATATAGAACACACTTGCACTCTCATACACCAAATGTTAGATCAACATTCGAATCAGTTCGGTCTCGAATTTTGGCTTTGAAATCGAGAAGTAGGTCAACTGCGCATGATTGATTACCGTCACGCGGTGGAGATGTCTTAGGAAATACCTGACACCAAACAAAGAAGTGCCTTTTATTAAATTCAGTATTTCTTATAAAAATATATGATAATTCGTTGAAGAAAATAAAAATATACGAATAGACATTCGCTTAGGTTAACTTTTTCTTAAAACACAATTTTACGAAAAAAAAAAAAGAATAATTTAGTTAATAGTGTAATATAGATTAGATTAGTTCTTATAAATGCGTGGTTAACAAGAACGTGATATGACATTATTGTAGTGAGCAGTGTTGGCCTAGTGGCGCTTTATTGCGCGACTCTCACCCCTGAGGTCGTGGGTTCGATCCCTGGCTGTGCACCAATGGAATTTCTTTCTATGTGCGCATTTAAATTTGAAAATTGCTTTTTAGATTTAAAAATTATCATGAAACACATTCAGAAACCTGAGGCCCAGACATAATGCCACTGTTTTCTTGTTATTGTAGTGAGATTTAGGCTTCAATCATAACATCGAATAGTTATCTGTAAACATTATAGAAGTCTGTGTCTCACTTTGATGATTCGAAAAATCTCCACAGTCCTAGTCGAGAAAATTCGAATATCGAACTCTTTACGAAATCAAAAGACTTTATGTTATTGCTTTTATATGATAAAAATAAACAAATACCGTACCTTATATGCTAAAACTT
The DNA here is from genome assembly GCF_905147795.1 of Pieris rapae. Taxonomy (NCBI): domain Eukaryota; kingdom Metazoa; phylum Arthropoda; class Insecta; order Lepidoptera; family Pieridae; genus Pieris; species Pieris rapae. The sequence goes on along the minus strand of NC_059511.1, from coordinate 2,447,067 downwards.
CTCCGGAAAACGCTTCTTTTGGGATTTCCATGCGGAACAAATGTCCCACATAGGCCGATGTATCAGGAACACCCCATAATCTCCGTAGGCCATTTTTTGCTATCTCTGAATGGTTTGCTGTCAGCTCAACCTAAACGTAATAGAAATGGGCTAATGCTGACAAATGCTTCCATGAATTTTTTGAGGAAATTTATTTCATAACTGACGCATAAAATATTTTCCATAGTGTGTACGTGTGTATGTTTCTGACATTCGTATCATTTATGATATATGATATTTATATTAAAAATCCATGTGGTGTATTAAGTTTAGTAACCTTATGAAGACATATTATATTCTTATAGATCTAGTCTATGGTCTGTAGACAGCAGATTACTCTTAACATACAAACTAAGTCTATCAGTAACCAAATTATGTGATTTATACCTAGAAATTTATGTACAATCTATTCTGTCTCTTAAGATGAAGAGCTCCCTATGGATACCATTATTACGTCACTAATTTTCTCCCACCTTTAATTAGGTCAATCTTTAAAATATAAATTAATTTTTAATAATATTTACACTGCACCAATATATTAGGTAACAAGCCTTTAACGTAGGCATAATACACATTATTAAATTAAATTTTATTACCATTTCTTTCCTTAGAGAATTATTGGGGACAGAGAACCGTCCTTGTACTTGAGGTCGCTGCTAAATTACTGTTTTTGTTAATTATTTCTGAATAACAACAATTATAAGATTGAAACATTTACGAAAGGATTTAATTAAATACCTGTGTCTTTACTACATCATGGAAGATTACTTGCCTAATTTAATATACAATTTAAATCTAAACTAATTTACTAATATTACTTATTACTATTACTTACAACAACTAATAAATGGAAGACACTCTATTATTGTGTTCTGGGACACGAAAGAAATGCAATAAAAAAATATTAAATACTACTAAGACCTAATTCGGCGGTGGTTGTTGGTATCAAGGTGAGGGTAACTTAAACAACACAAGGTTATAGTTAAACAATAATACTTAGGGCCTGTTTCACAATGTATGGATAAAGTGTCAAATAGCTATGCAACACATAAATTATTAAAAAGAAGTTAAGAAAGATAAAAGTTCCAAATAAGATACTTCACATTTCATGACGTATAGCGCTATCTGACAGTCGTGAAACGCAAAAATACTATTTATCCTACGAATAAGTAATAAATAGCTTATTTGGAACTTATCCGGACATTGTGAAACAGGCCCTTAATATGAAAAACTTAAACGAAAAATTTATTCGAAGCAAATATAAATTATATATGCCCAACTGGCGTTCAGTTACCTGAAACTCTTCGTTGTTATCAAAGGCGAAGTCGTCATCATGTCGCGTGAGCGCTAGCGGGCAAAGGAGCAGAAGGGCGCAAGCCACGTACCGCCACAGGCCCATCTCGACCGCTGAGAAGCGCTTCCCAGCTCTCTCTCATAAGCTCATTGCGATCCACCAACTGCAAAAGTAAATTGTTTACAAAACATTAACAACGTCGTTTAATACGCGAAACAAAACAAAATACAGTTTATTTGTACAATTGACTAATAGGTTATATTATTATGTGAATAATGGGAACGATAATCGAACGTGCATATTTAAACAATTCATAGATAATAAACATATGGCATATTCACAGACTATAAGATACTTTTGACATTTTAGACCCAGAGAGTCGCGGGATGACTGAGGTGTAAAATTCGGCAGTCGTTTGATATTTATTGGTATTGGTGCAATTGTTATTATAAATCGTATTTATACACAATAATATGCGTTGTTTCACTGCGTATGCTGGATTCAGAGAAGAGTGTCGCGTCATATATTACAAATATGTATGCGAGTTTTTAAGTTGAACATTTTGCTATGTGCTTCTTGAAGGTGTATCATGATAATACGTTAAAATAGTGAAATTATATATTACTATCTAATTAAGTTGTAATACGACATAAGATATCCAATCATACATTGTTCTCTAGTACTTTAAATAAAAGCTAAGGAATTCACGATGTCAAAACTTTATAATTCCCTGCAGTTTTAAAAATACAAATTACTCTATATTGAAGCTAAGTAGATAATTATGAAACAGAGCAACAAAACCCTATAAAAAGATGAAACAATTTCAAGGTCGTATTAAGACATTCCCTTGTAAAACAAACAAGGGATCCTTTGAATATTGCTTACAAATGACTAATAAATACAGAGTGGGGTGGAGTTGCGAACGGAAATGACTGATACTGTTACTAAAGGCGCGTGCTGCCGCATAATTAAACAAAAATAGAAGCTTTTCAATGGCCTCTTTCCTTTAACTAAGTATCGCTATTAGAATCTTGGTACTTAAAGACTTTGGGTTGTAGCTTGATCACTGTGAGCTCAGGTAGAAGTATCTCAAGCCTAGTGTAGTAGTAACTTATATATTTTGCCTATTCATAAAAATTAATCAGTCTGAATGCGTTCGTTAAAATACATATAGCAACCAAAGCTGAATTGGGCATTATTTTTTGCAAGACCCTGCAGAAACATTATACCATTGACATAATTAAATGAAAAGGAGGGCATCTGGCGGCCTTATCGCTTTGGAGAGATCTCTTGCATGCAACCACTATATTACTTTATTTTAATTTTGCTCGTAAACATCACACAAGGAGACCAATCAGATACTCATGAAAATATGCAAAGGATCTCGTACACGTGTTAAAATAACACGACCATTACATTCAAATTTCCTACAATCGGGTAGCTCGCCCAATATCGCAGCACACAACTCACTATGGGACTCTTTATATCACATTGTTACAGCAATTCTTTTTGTATTGCTTTGATAATTTACTTCTTCACTTTATTTGTATAGCGAAAGCCAACATAACATAATATAAACTAATAAACAGACAAAATAAGAAAACTTATTAGAAGGATGCTTGAATTTTGAGCAAGAGTATGTCACTTGACAATTAGACATAAGCAAAATCTATCGTTGAAGAATTATACTCTGTCGCTTGCGATATCTACATCCTTATTGTGTAGCTGTCTTTATGTGTATGATTCAGAGTTGAAACTTAATGATAAGTGTAGTGTATTGGCTAAATAAAGTGTTGCTTGGTTGTCTCATGCGCCTACGTCACGAGTCATTCGTAAACCGACACCCGAGCGGGGCGGTTATGTTTAGGACGATTATATAGGTGTTGTGGTGCTGGTGAGCCATCAAACACGATCCAAGAGGCTGGACATTACAATAAGTATGTTTAAAAAGTATTGAGACGGTCCAGAATAGCACGCTCGTTAGGCTTTGATATCTTAGAAAAAACAGTTCGTTTTTCTATCCATTTATTTATTTATACTTCATTACCTTATTCAAAACCATACACATACCAGAATAAAAAAAAAAACAGGTTACAAAAGTTATAAGGCAACGGGAGACCTTATCGCTTACAAGAGATTTCATCCAGACAACCCTAATATGAAACAAAGAAAAAGAAACACCAACAGAGGGTAGGGTACAATAAATGCACAATAATTTAAATACTGTATGCGCGGTCAGGTAACGTAAATGTTTAGTTTTCAATTCCAAGTTACCCTAGACAAGTAATGCATGACCTGAATAAAAACGAGATCCTGAAGATTGAAGGCGGTCGAGAATAAAAATTGCAACTTCAAGTACAAAACGTCTTTAATAATTAATATTTTTTTTTACAGTATACCTACATAAGTTCATTTTCTAGATTCTTTCTTAAGGTATATATTTTTTATAAGAATTTTAAAGGTCAAACGTGTCTTGAAAAATAGCGCGAAAATTTTTAATAAGAAAATTTTTGGGCTTTTACTTACTACTTAATAATTCCAAAAAGCAGTGGCGCTGCAACCTCTTTTGGTCTAGGCCTCAGATTTCAGTTTCCTCACGATGTTTTCCTTCACCGTTCGAACGATTGTTATATGCGCACATCGACATAAAGTCCATTGGTGTCCAGCCGGGGTTCGAACTTACGACCTCAGAGATGAGTCACACGTTCAAGCCACTGGGCCAATACTACTCTCTTTAATAATAATTATTCTACGTAATAGGTCACGTAATATATACGTTTTAATATACGTTTGTGTAATAGTTTGAGCTTTTTTACAGACGAAACCTAAACACAAAATATCGTTTCGCAGGTTAAATTTCTGCATTACTAAGCTTTCTAAGTAGAGAATATACTGTCGTTAATACAACACGTTACAGACTCTGTAAATACATATAATCTGTGGCATAAGCCTGAGCTTAATACCAACTTGTGTGTTCAACAGATGTTTAATATCGCCGTTATTGGTTAGATGAAAACACTTCAATTACTCAAGTTACATTGAATAAAACACAAAATCTTCAGCAGTGTTATGCATTAATATCCCTCTGTACAGTTAACAACTATTTTGTTGAGAACGTTAAAAAATTCAATAATACATTTTTATGAAAATAAATTTGTAATAATAAGATACACACACCTAACATTTTAAACAAATTCTATAATAATAATCTTAAAACTATAATTATATTTCTTTTACAAAGACATCTTATAGACCTTCTCCAATTGGTTTTCTCCATATCAATCTCTATAAATTGACCATTTTTTATGAATATTTCTATATATTCGGCTTTAATACTATAATATGAATTTTTATTGAGATTTAAACGCAAATTTGATTCGACGCGGACGGTTACTTTACAGTACATTAATACCGTAAATTAATAATAACAAAATTCAATTTTTATATATATTACCTCCCCCTTTTACGCAATAAAGCCAACTATTACAATATTAAAAACAAAAATCGTTAACAGCTTACACATGTTTTAAAATATTCAATACTAATAATTGTCTTTCATTAGTCTAGTACTTACTTGAAATGTAACATCATTCAATTAATTTATGTATATATGTTACTAATCCCAGTTAAAGTTAAACTGTTAGTTTCTCATAACTTACGGAGTTAAGTGTATGCGCATGTAATGTGCCTACTTAAAAATTTCTCACGCACAATTATCATTGTCACACGCAGAGGAATCAATTCATTCTAAAAAGAGCAAACAATAAATAATAGTGTTCCAAATTTAAAATACAAAATAAAATAAATATTTTGAAATAAATGTAATTAACTAATATGTTATTTTACAAAGTTAATAAACATTTGTCATATATACACTCTATTAACAAATTAAGCACAGATTAAATTTCATCACTACATTCTACAGATACTATTATGACAATTATAATAATAATAATCCAGTGGCGCTACAACTCAATAGGCCGTGATAGTGTCATCTGTTTCTTCTATCATTTATTTTTTTATTATATATATTTATATACAAGGGATCAGCTTTACAACTGTGTGTGTGTGTGTGCTTAACAAGTCGTAGACTAAGAAAGTTTTCTCACAATTGCTCTCACAGTAGCAGCAAGTCAATTGCGAATATAGACAAAAATCTAGTGATTCAGTCGTGATTCGAACAGTTGAGAGTCGCTTACTGCTTTCATTAACTCCGCAGGCTTACAAATGGATTTAATTAATCTACCGAAAATATTCGTTCTAGCTCAGTGTGACCATCGACTCAATTCGTTATTAATACACTAATATGTAATGCAATAACAATGTTAACTTCTATTTAAAGGTTCATAGCTTACGTAAAATGACGAAACGGGGGTAAATATAGTTTCGCGAATGCCTCTCAAACTCTATGAGGGTTACAACAATAGATTTCTTCCCTTCGCGATATCTCAAAGTTACCCCAACCCGACTTATCGAATTGAACTAACTTGTAAGGGAGTATGGGTCTTTGTCGTAATGCCCTGCTGTTTCCATTAGCAGGAGAGGAAATCAAAATTATTGCTCCTATTTGCTTTAACAAAACGGTGGGTGGAATGTCGATGAATGAACAAAAATTTTTGTTTTAACTATTACAATTACTGTAATAATAACAAAGATTTTTGTAAACTTTCTTCATAGAAATAAAAATTAGTGTTTATTAATACTTCAATACCGAACGGTGATATAAGTATTACAATTTTTCACACATCGGAGTCTCTTTTGTAAAAACTTCAAACAACTATTTCATTCGTAACAACTTCCAACAAATAGAACTTTAACTGTATTGAATTTCGCTAATTAACGCCATTGTTGCTTGAATTAATGAGTTCTACAGAGTACGGGTTTAGTTATTTATTGTAGGACAGTAATTAAACGGGTCAAACCTGCAACCTAGCAGGTGAGTTGCCGACCTTTCAGAGTCTTTGAACTAAGTTTGATTCCCTTTAAACATAAGTCTTCGTTATTAATTCCACCCCAAACCGCTGATCTGAGAAAAGGTTGTAACCTTTAAAGTTTCATTTTCATCTCGCACGTCACCTGCACGTGAAACAATGGGGCTTTTTGCCCTTTTTCTAACAATAGCCACATGGGTGGGCCCGGAGTAGCATACATATTTATAACACCTCAATACTTGGAAAGTCATTACGGTGCACATGCAAGTGCCTCATGACTTCCGTTTTTGAAATAGATTGACGTCTTTCTCGGAAGCAGCATCTATAAATATTTGAATTTCGAAAACATTGCATGGGCGTCGTTCAGTCTTTGTCGTTTTTTACGAGTCTTTTTATTGAGGGATTGCATTTGTACATCTGTTACACACTAGACTGATCACCTTATGAACATTATAAACACCTAGAAACTTTCTTGCAAAAATAGTTTCTGTACTTTGCAGTCTATATTATAACAGCGTAGAAACAATTTAACAAATGAACGACCGATTCGAAATGAACGTTTGCACCTGTACCAGTATTGACAACTCAAAAACCTTTTGGATGTGAGACGAAGATATCGGACTAAAAAAGGTTGTTTTAATTCTAATTTATATTTTTCTGTCATAACGTCGGAATGCTGTGGAATCGTTGAACTATATAAAAAGTTAAGAAAATTGCAGACTCTACCAATATTAGAATTGTCAATGTTTTCTTAACATTGAGACAATAATGACCTGAAATCAGACGAATTATAGTTGATAATATGAATTTATATACAATTGGTTTCCTTTTGCAGTAACTATAGACAACTTTCATGAATTTCGCTTAGAATTTCGTTGCTCGGAGCAGATTTTGTCCGAGCATTCAAAGGCATTTGGATTAAACAACCTTTTAATTTCCAAATTGGGAGTTGTTTTAACATTAAGCCTCGTTTTATGTTTAAGCCAGACCTATTTATACCTAAGATTTTAAATTGGAGTGCAGACATTACCTAATTCAATATATGAAGTTACCAAAAATTAATACAAAATATATTGCCCTAAAGAATATCATACAGTATGCAAATATGGACAAACGTTACCCCGTTTTTAAGGTGAAAAAGCCCACCAAGGAAAACAGAGGTCACCATATTGAATAGGGGCTGAGAAGCCTGTATTTAAGAGCAGCTTGATTTTGCCTGAACGCTGCGAGTGGAGCTTCAGTCTCCTCGCGCACTGCTGCTATCAAGGGCTAAACAGATCGTTTCCTTTCCGGCCTGTATAAGCAGGTCGCGAACCGAAGGGGGGGACACACACGAATGGGACTAAGCACACCCCTCTCTAGGGTCAGTACAACAGATATGCTGTATCTTATTTGTATAGGTATTATTTCAAGATATAAACGAAGCTAAATTATTAATGCTATGTAATTAGACATGCCCCTCCATGATATTTACGTAGATAGTTAAGTCGGGGCTTCTACAAGCTGAGCAAGAAGAAGCACCAAAAATATAAAAGTTCAGTAAAGTTCGATGCACTATCGAAGCCATTTTATGTATTTAGGTTAGCAGGGTTAGCGTAATCAGGTTTGATACAGCTTGAATTATTCAAGAGACAGCTTATTGAATATGTACTGGAACTTGTAATATAAACATTAACTTTATGTTCTCGGCAATAGCGGTTATAGAATAGAAATATGGATAACGTGATTATTTATAAGAGATTAATTTTCTGTTTCGAAGCGCAGAGACTGATTGAATATATGAATACATATTAAGGCCTGCATTCACTTTGATTATGATTAGTGATTAGGAGAAAACAAGTGTGGACAGCGACTGATTAGTGCAGGTGATTAGTTGTAAACCGGCATTGTCAAGGCATATACAATTACTCTAGATTAATGTTTAAAGAACTTTATTTCTCATTACAAAACAGATATATTTTATTTACATGAGAAACTTAATATTAATATGTATATATTATATACGAGCGAGATACACGTCGCCATTAGCCGTAACAATTTTAGTCAGCTATGTTCATTCTAACATGCATCTTTAATGCCTTTTTGAATTTGTCAAACACTCCAATATTGCGAATTTGAGATGGTAATTGGTTAAATAATTGCACACCCTCATACCTAATAGATTTCTTCAAATAATTTGTACGCGGCTTCGGTAAGATAAGCAAACTCGCTCGACGAGTATTGCGTGTCGTTGTGTGTTTGATTTTTTTAAACGACAAGCAACTATGGGTAGAGTTATTTAAAAATTTTTTTATCAAGATACAGGTGCTATATACATACAGTTTAAATTTTTAAATTAAAAGATTAATTGTTGCAGTAAAGAAAATAATAAACTATTAGTATTTCTATTTGGAAACATCTGTCAAAGCCGTTTTCTATTACTTTCAGTTAGTTCTTAGTTCAGTCTGGTAGCTTAATAACGAAAAGGCTGGACTATGTAATCGTTTTTCACTTTTATATACCTTAAATTTTTAATAGGCCAATAAAGTATTCATGAATAAATTGACTTTTTAAAGTACATACACATAAAGTTTCATGATTGCCTGATAGTAATAATATTTACTTAAAGATTTCAGAAACAATTTTAAATTCATAGAAATTAGATTAATTTATTAAAATATTGCATTTCCAACTTGAAAATTATGCAGAATCCCATTTCAATTGCAAATTTTGATGTTATCACCTCTTCAGCATTGTCATTAATTTTTGAAGTCACTGTGGTGTTACTTGACGTTCTTAAAAAAACACAGTATAATAACAATGAAACGACCTGTATAGAGGTTGCTCTTTGAAATCCATCACGCGTATGGACAATTTTATGAGGCCGTCAAAATGGCACGTCCATTTTGTTTCAGCCATTGTTAGTGAATTATCGCTGTTTTTTATGTAACAGGGCAAACGGGCTCACCCGATGTGCCTATGGACTCATATTGCAAGACAAGCAAGTTCGGCATTTTAAGAATTACTTTCCTTTATTGGATTCTATGTGTATCGTTGTTTATGACATTTCTATAGATGTTATCATCGCTACCATTATACAAATAACGTTAATGTGTATTCTGGGAAGAGATCAAATTTATGTTGAAAACCAGGTGTTTTTATCAAGGTGGTGTTTTTTTTATTGATGCAACGCGTAAGGGACGGTTCTATATTTGATCTTGATAACGAATTGTTTTATCATAACATGGGTTACTGGCAAGGTGTAAAATGATGTAATATTTATTACCACAAGGCCACAAAAAACTGAATATATTCATTAAAAAAATTGATTCTACTATTTACACTTTTTAAACACATAATTGACGTCTAAACTACTTTTACCATTACTAGAGAGCAATACTCGTAATATATTTCGAGACTGTTATGATATCCTCGTATGTCAAATTGAAAAAGTAAACATTTATTTTTTATTCTTAGACTCTTACGCCATTTAACTGGTATAATCTAACGAAGTAAGGAATTATGTTATTAATTAAGTCCTTTTACCATCCAAAACTAGGTTAAAGCCGCACAATAATATTTTAACGAACATTTACGAAATGAAACATTTTTTTCGTTTCCTGTTCTCTCTTCTGGACATACGAGGTTATCATTCTACAGCGACAATTTGTATAATACTTATATACCTGGAAAGTCTTTTATAAATACATAACAGCCGCAATTGAAAGTTACGAAGGTAATATTACGTAACCAAACGCGTATGAAACTTTTAATGAGACTCTAAATGTAATAAACTTAGTATGGCGGGGTACTCCAACTTTTGAAGTTAATATTCGCTTTTACCTCGAAATAACTAATCATATTGGGTTTGTAGTAACTACTTAATGCTAGTGGTCAGCCTTTTGTAGTTAGAACAAACAGTAACAAATAATTACGCTGAACAAATACAAACCATTTTCGTTTCGCCAGGAATTCAGGGGATGATTATACTTGAGCAGTAAAGCACGGAAGTGGTACATTTAATCAAATTTAGACAATAATTTCGTGGTGCAACGAATACAAATAATTTGTCCCGTATATGTTTTTTTTTATAGAACTGGGGGCAAACGGGCAGGAGGCTCACCTGATGTTAAGACGAATATTAATTTATAACATAACTCAATTCAATTCAAAATCATTTAGGTAACTTAATGTACACTTATGAACGTCAAAAAAAAAAAGAAATATACATTAAATGCTTCTAATTTTACATTTACTGCCAGTTCTTAAATCAAGGACGTAGAACGGAAGGGAACTGGCGATAAACTCTCCGACACTCTTTTTAATCGCCACGTTTTTTCTGCAACCATTACACCATGTTCCATATGACATCGCAGATATCGATAACGCAGCAGCGCTATAGTTTCACTGTGCACTGCCTATTCAAACGCACCTATGAAAATAGAAAATGAAGTAGACGCGTATCTAACACAACACCCACTAAAACTGGTCTAAAAATATTTTTCATTAATGTCACCTGTCGACGCAGAAAAAATATTTTCGCCCGGTGGGAATGTGCAAATGGGATCGCCTGAGAAGTTACGAATGTTGTGTTTTATAAGATAGGTTTAGATAGTTTCAGTTATGAAATATCTTAGTAAAAAAATAATACTGTGTATTACTTATTGATTTGTTGCATTATTCGTATTCGTTGTCTGCAGTTAGTCAGAAAAAATCAAACAAATTCTATGATAGAATTGTTATCATTTGATTTTAGAAAACTGACTTTGTTTCATAGGATCACATTCTTAGATTTAATGACCGTCCCAGCGACAAAACTAATATTCCCATTAACTCAATTGTGATCGTATTTCGGCCAATATATGTCAAGCTAATCTGTTATTTAGGTGAATCCATGAATCACGGTTTATCTTAATGAATTGGCAAATGCAGGTGATTGGTTGTGCCAAGTCGTAATACTATTAATACACAAATCTACCAGGCCTACTTCTATTACTGGGCTATTATGTCCGACAGCTAGGCGGAGAAAATGGTGTCTAAAACGCATAAAACGGCGCTGCAACCCACAGACTGTCTTCGGCCAGAAGTCGACCGAGGTAACGCAAACAATCATTTTTTACGATTTCGCGCAGAGCAAGTATTTGTCAAGTTTCGAAAGATCGAGGAAAGCCAGCGAGGAATTTAATAGTATGCTGTTATGGCATAATAAGCTCTTCGTGTACTCCGATTGCCTCAGACAACATCTTACGCCCAAACCCGATAACCTATCTCAATCCATTTTTGACCACCCGAGATAGACATCTTAATCCCAATATATTTTGATATAAAGTGTGACAATAACCAATCGTCGGATTGTAGCCATCTGTCGATACAAGCTATTCACGGTAGGTCGGATCGGTGTATGTGGATAGACCTTTGTATGAACTGTGCCAATATCCTATCTTAATATTTTAACTTACACCAGTTTGTGAATTATCAAAAAGTTATTTGATATTTTTAACACATAGATATGTATATTTAAATATTATTTGTATGGTTTTATTTACTTTATATTGATTATTAAATATGAGAGTAAAGAGAGATGAGATTGCATTCTATCATCGCCATCTAAATTATGATAAAATTTAATAGAAACATGAGACCAGACATTAGCTTTATTATATCCAACGCAGCTATTAAAAAATTTATCGTAGCCATATTTTCTTATGATGTTATCATACCTTCTTCCGTTACCTTTGAGTTACGATGTCATTAACATTTTATACATTGTTTATTTCTGTATTGATAAATCTATTACAATGGTAGTTCATAAGAAACTAACTTTAATGTACTGCAGTTATAGTTTTTGTCAAGTCAATGTACCTGAATTAAACATCCATTGTATTCTATTTATTCATACATACAAATTACAAAAACATAAAAATTACTATCAGAGCAACGAATTAGCCTAATCAGACAGGCATTTAACTTAATTAAAGTTTAGAAATAAAAAAAACGAATTTATTTAGAATAATAAATTATTATCCAAAAGTATTACATTAAATCGATGATTAAAAACTTTTTTATTATTAATATAATATTAAAATTATATGTATCATCTATGAATGTTTTGGTAAATTATTATAAACCTTGACTTAAATAATATAAAATGTACGAACGTTCAGAAAAGAAATTGCGCACATTTAGAAGAAAAAAAACGTAGAATTTCTCGGAGATAAAATCTTAAAGTACGCCATTAAGCGTTCCGATGTTCGCAATTCAAATATTATGTTACCATATTGGATAAATCTTTTATAGGTTCCATTTTCTGGTTATCATAACCAGCGATTGCCAAGATTCCGCCTCGTATAAATAGAGAGGCTTGAATACAATTATTTACGCCTTTGATCTCACCGCAATTTAATTATATTTCGACTAAGATATTAATGCACAGCGTTCTTTATTAATAAAATTGATTCGTCTCGCTACTTCCGTTTATCGCTTTTTAATATTCACACTTTCTATCGTTTGTACAACTTCGAAACATTATTTTTCACTGAAAACGTGAATTCCAAGACAATTTCTGTATTATTTGTTTAAAAAGGCGCGTCTTTGTCTAATCTTGCACTTCTGTCATATATTTTTGCTGAGTTGAGTTTGAGTTGGATGTAAATAACTGAATAGTAAATCAATTGAATTCGTAATTTATTTTATAATTTATTGCAAACGATTGTTAATTATATTCTCGTTTGTGTTCTCGAACACCTAAAAACGCCATTTCAGTATTGACGTATCGAAGTGTCTATAAACCTATTATTACAATTAGCATATTGTTATACACAAAATAGTGTAATATAATCTCAATTTGACACACTTTACTCTAGAAATAGATACTATCTACCAACTCTTATCTCAGAACTGAGATCTTATCTTTCCTATGATAAAATATCGCTACTGTTTTGTTCCGTTAATTTTCATAACTTCTTATTTAAAGTCAAAAAGACTTACTACTTACTTTAAAAAAAAATCAAATGTCAAAACTAATTCCAAAAGTGATAAACCAAACGTTAAAAACCATTTTTCGTTGCTTCATTTTGCATTCGCTGGCGATTTCGAGTGCTATATAATGTGATCGTCAGCCATTCCGCTGCATGGAGTCCTGATTTACACCGCATCCCATATCGCCCTCGCTTTATATCGCACTTGTTTACGTTAAAAGCGGTCGCGGAAGCGGATCCCAGTAGTAGTAGTAACAACCCGCGAATATTCTGTCATTATGAGCCCACTTAACAATTAATCAGCCTTGTTTGATCTCTACCCTAAATTGGGTTTCTGTTTCTTTAAGCAGGAAAAAAATGAACGCGTTTACATATATTATTTTTTCCAATTATAATACTTAAATTATGGCATATATAAAACGATATAATAACTAAAGACTTTTTGTCGTTCCACCACCTGTATGTGGAGCTGTCCACTGAAGTAAAATATTTCCGAACCAATTGGACCTAGGGTCCTTCAAGAAAAAAAAAATAAAAAAATAAAATACGTTTATTTTGGAACATAAGATCTTCTAGGTATCACTTATTCCACGTCAATCAATTCAAACTTGTAGGCATCCCTACTCATCGGCAAAGACAGAGGGTGTAGGCCGAGAGAAAAAGCCGGCGTAAAAAACTCTCGGTACTCTTTTAAAAAAGCAAATCATCAAACAATATTTAAAACAAACATATCAAATTAATTAGAGGCAGCCTGCCCAGCACTAGTCCCAGGCCCTTTTATCAACTAGATAATCAATAACTTTATAGTAAGCCTTTTTACACAGCTTTTCTTTAATACATTTCTTAAATTTATTAAAAGGCAGAGATAAAAGAGCCTCTGGGATTTTATTAAAGAAGAGTATCCCTTTCCCCAAAAAAGAATTACTAACTTTACACAGTCTAGTACGGGGAAATTGCAGCCTGCGTTTGTTCCGAGTATTGACATTGTGCGTATGTTCTAATCTAGTATATTTATCACTATTTTTGTATACAAACATAATATTTTCATAAATATATTGCGAGGGAAAGGTAAGTATATTAATTTCCTTGAATTTATCTCTGAGAGATTCCCTACATTTTAAATTATAGATTGCACGAATAGCCCTCTTCTGCAGAATGAAAACAGATTCGACATCAGCAGCGTGACCCCATAACAATAAGCCATAAGTCATTAGGCTGTGAAAGTAACTAAAATAAACAAGTTTAGCTGTATCGACATCAGTCAGTGAGCGAATTTTTTTAACCGCGTAAGCTGCAGAACTAAGTCTCTTCGCCAATCCGTTGATATGAGGGGACCACTGAAGTTTTGAATCCAAGGTGATCCCAAGAAATACAGTTGTATCATCCAGATTCAATTCTTCATTATTTATAGTTGGTCTAGTACCCATAACCCTCGCATTTCTTGCACAAAATTTAATGCATTTCGTTTTCTTAGCATTAAGCAGAAGGTTATTCATACTAAACCAATGGACAATCGAAGAGAGAGAGCGTTGTTCACATCGTCAAAATTGGTTATTGTCTTTTGATTTTAAAAATCAAGGACGTATCATCTGCAAACAAAACTATCTGATGTTTTTTCTCTACCATGAAAGGTAGATCATTTATATAAACAAGAAAGAGGAAAGGGCCAAGAATTGAGCCCTGTGGTACCCCCATATCCACTGCCGACCCAGAGGACCTCTTACCATTCACTTCGACCTTCTGAGTTCTACCATGTAAGTACGAAGTCAGAAGATTCAGTGCGGTATTCTTGATGCCATAGTGGCGGAGTTTCCCGATTAAGGTCTCGTGTTGGACACAATCAAATGCTTTGGATAAGTCGCAGAAAACACCTAAGGCGTCATGCGACTCCTCCCAAGCCTTAACTATATATCTATATAACTCAACGCCGGCATCGGCTGTCGAGCGACCCTTGGTAAAACCGAACTGATTATTGTGTAATAATATGTTTGCGTTAAAATGACTTACAAGTTGATTTAATATAGTTTTTTCAAAGATTTTACTACAGGTAGGTAGTACGGAAATAGGTCTAAAGTTACTGGGGTCGGACATATTACCTGCTTTAAATAAAGGAATTACTTTACTATGTTTCATAAGATCGGGAAACTCCCCACTTTCGATACAATTGTTGAAAATTATAGCTAGATGGGGGGCAATTATATCAATTATGCTACTAATTATTTTTACAGAAATACCCCAAAGATCGGTAGTGTTCTTAATATCAATAGTTCTAAATATTCTAACTATATCGTCGGCACCAATGGGTCGGAATGTAAAACTGACCTTGCACTCGTTTACATTATCTTTGAGCAGCGATTCAGCGAGAGCGGGAGACGATTTAAGAGACTTGGTAGTCGAAATTGGAATGTCAGAAAAGTACTTATCAAAAACAGTCGCTATCTCTTCGTTAGATTTGATTATAGTGTTACCGACACATAGTTCGATGTCACGATTGCGATCTTTGACTCTTCCAGTTTCACTATCAATTATCTTCCAAGTCATTTTAGTTTTATTTGTACTATTTTCAATCTTGTTTTTTATATATAAGGACTTGGCCGCGTAACAAACTTTTTTAAATAATTTAGAATAATTTCTAACATAGAGAGTAAATTCTTCATTATGATTGTATGACTTTTCAGCGTAAAGGTCAAACAACCGTTGTCTACTTTTATAAATTCCCGCTGTCGCCCAATCACTGAACGATTTACACTGCGAATCAGAGACTTTCTTTGGGGTAAAGATGGTTTTGAACTCCTTATTTATACAATCACTTAGATTGTTGTATTGTGTATCAACGGTAGTACCTACCGGTAATAGAGGTAGGTGTTTACCTATATTATGTCTAAATCTCACCATTCGCTTTTTATTTACTGGAACAAACACACTGCTCTTTTTTACTTGTTTCACCACTTTACATTTTAGCGCCACTAACTGTCCACAGTGATCTGAGCTAAGATTTGTTGTAATTGAGGTTTGCATTGCCTCTGCATCTGTAAATACATTATCTATACATGTAGCAGTGGAACTTGTAATTCTAGTGGGCTCGAGAAACAAGTTTACAAGATTGTAGGATTTTAATAAAATATTGAATTTTTTACTAATGGAGGTATTTTCTAATAAATTTATATTGAAGTCACCACATACAATAATATACTTATTGTTCTTAAAACTAACTTTACACAATATTTCCTCCAACTTTTCTTCAAAAAAATCGTAGGATGCACTTGGTGGTCTGTAAACACTTAAAATAATGCAATTCTCAAGTTCTACACAGGCTACCTCCAAAGAGTGTTCAACAGATAGACGCACGATGTCATTACGCTCTTTATACTTCAAATTTTTATTAACAATAATCAAAGAGCCCCCATGAATCGCCGACAATCTGCAAAACGAACTTGCAACTTGGTGCTGATCAAAGTTAAAGATGATTTGGCATTTTTTAAGCCAATGTTCGGTAATGCATAGGACATCAATTTTACCTGATTTTAAAAATAACTCTAATTCTAACTCTTTGCCCAACATACCTTGCATGTTTTGATGCATCAAGTTTAAACAATTGTTGTTAGTAGTATTACATGTTTGTGTTGAGCCGAGTTGTAAAAAATTATTGCTAGAGGTCGCCTCTATTGTCACACTATCTAATTTAAATTATTATTAATACATGAAGTGTTACTACAAGTATCACTACATCCTTTTAAGAAACTAAACTGCTCAATAGAAGCAGTTGTCTGAAAAGCTAAATGTTTAGCTTTAGTTGTAAATAAAAAGTAAGATAGCATATTGGCTATCTGTTGTAAATAATAATTAGGTAGGTGGAACCTATCCTTTGTCAATAAATAGTTATATTTAAATATACAATTTAAGTCAATTAAATTAGGTAGTGTACCTAAGTCACAATTTAATTGTATATTATTAGTTGTTAAACTATTGTGCAATAGCATGTTCAACTTATGTCTAATTTTATTTTCCCTAGGTGCATCTTTGATGTAAGGAAATGTAAACAAGATAATATTCTTTACATTAAGTGATTTTAATTTATCAATATATGACAACAGTTCATTTTGTCCTACATTTCCCCTTCTCCCAAAAAGCAATATTATGGTTGTGTTACTTGTATAGTTTCCACACAGCACTTTGTTTAAAATGTTAACAGGGGTGGCTCCGGGCATACAATAATTAGTTACAGTTTTGCCGGAGGGCTGATATAATTTAGTGCCAATATTTTTCCCTATATCATCACTAAATAACAAAATTTCACTTTTATTTATAAAGTTCACTTTTTCTATGAAACTGTCACTCTGTACACTAGGCTCAAACAACAAAAGAACAAGACATATCAATTCTTAAAAGACTGGCAAACCGTCTCAGTGTGTATTCATGTCCATAAACATAGAGCCTCTTCATTATTTTCTTACTATCCTAATAATTAATAATAAAGAACTTCTTATCATATATACGCATATAGCGTGTGGCCTATTAAATCGCCTGCACTCACGTGCGCGAACAAGCACTTACATCGGCCATAACGTCCCTTTATTGTAAACGTGTTCGAACTGGGATTTATTT